>NC_056750.1:219485161-219515214 GCF_019279795.1 Protopterus annectens
AGCTTGACGGGGCTTTGAATGCTGCTTGAGTGAGGACAGCAGGACCTGGATACATTTTCTTCTGACTACAGACACAAAACTTGACTGCTGTGAGATTAGAAACCCTACTTATCTAATTGCATAACTTAGAAAGCACAGCATTTAATGCTTGTGTCACCAAAGAATTTTGATCTTAATAGTGTCACAATGCCGTATATAGAGGACGATGTCATCATAGTGTCACAGGTAACATATCCTGTTATGGGACTTGCATGCAAAGCCAGGACTTATGATGTTACCGTGTGATCACAGTTTGCAAAAGTACATATAAGTATATACTGGCAACTTAAGTGAAAAAAGCTGTCAAGAATGCACATTGCAGAAATGGGACAGACATATTTCTCTTTATCAGGATGTTGTGTAGATAAACACACACACACACATGCACACACACACACACACACACACACACACACACACACACACACACACACACACACACACACACACCTACTTCCCCCCTTAAACATACAAACACCCCTACCTTCCCCCTTACACACACACCTCTACCTACCTGCCCCTTTCACAGACACAGACACACACACACACACACACACACACACACGCATGCGCGCACACGCACACACACATACACACACCACTACCTACCTCCCCTTACACACACATCCCTACCTCCCCCCTTACACACACACACACACACACACACACACACACACACACACACACACACACACACACACACATGCCCCTACCTACCTCCCCACACACACACACACACACACACACACACACACACACACACACACACACACACACACCCTACCTCCCCCACTACACACACCCCTACCTACCTCTCCCCCCTTGCACACCTACCTCCCTCCCCCCTTACACACACCTACCTACTTTACCCCTTACACACACATCACACTCCTTTAAGCAGCAAAAATGAACTACATACAAATGAGCATCAGCAATCTCTTTACATGGAACCTGCAAGCAAACTCTCGTTACACACACTGGAACTCACACCTTGCCTTGCATTTCAGAACAAGAACATACAGCATGGCACAGTTGTGACCAGACAGGAATGCACACAAGATGCTGCTGGACTGGAAGAATGTATTAATTGAAAGTTTTATTTTGTATTACAGTCCCAAAAGTGCCACCTGCCCTTCTCACCCCCCTGCATGTTTCCATATGGAAATAAATACAGTCAGACAGTAGTACATACCCCCCTCCAGCCAAATTCCAAAGGGCTGACAGTCTGCTCATGAAGTTGATGTCATTGTGCATGCCCCCCTGTGCATGATAACATCAGCAAAACTTCGCCCCCCCCAAAAAAAAAATTTTGAAAACAAAATGAGAAATTTGGAAATTAAAGGGGCCACTTGGGAATTCGTGGCATCCTATTATTTTGACCTCAAAACCAGTAAATACTAAGGAATTTAGTATGGCTGAGAGGTCTGGTCTTGACCATACCTGCACTGCCAGCTCTATAGCCTGAGTGCTCACCATGCCCTCCAGGGTGCCCCCCATGATCCATAGTAACAGCCCTGCTTGCCATGTGGCTATAGCAGGAGAAGGGAGCACCGTATTTGATGTGACTATACCCAATACCAGCCCTTGATATGTGGACTGTGCTAGGGCTCAATCAAAGATGTGCAGGACTATCACATAATCATAGTCTTTCACTACCGGTACCCACATGGAAATAATTAATGTGGAGTATGGCTTTCCTGAAGATGCCACCCATCACTGCAAACACCTTAAAGAGACATTAGAGTGTGTGGAAGATGACAAGCTAGGACTCATGAGGACTGTGGCAGTCAATATTGCCACTGTTGCACCTCTATGCAGAGAATAGAAAGTACTATCATAAACCTAACTAGCAGTGTTGTGCATGGTAAGGGGTGGGTATGTACATGTGGTGTTCACACTGGGAAGCCATCACAAGGTACACAATTTAATCCTGCAGATCTAGGGGTTTATCACTTTTCCTCCCCATGTTATTGGTGGCAATTACTGTTAGCCTCTAGATGTAGGACACCATATTGGCAGTAACTGTACAGGCTCTATTACATGGTAGCAAAACATTCTAGTCATATGGGGCTCATAGTGCTGTTGCAACACAGGGCCAGGGCAGTGGGCCAAGATCATAGCCAAATAGTGCCCTCCCTCTAGGGCATGCTCCAATAGTTCCATCCCCTTTCTGTAATCAGAGGACATTGCCCTTGTCACAGAGTGCCCCTTACAACAGGACATCCATGGTCTACATCTGATGATATGCCCCAGCCAGGCTGTTATGCTAGCATATGTCACTGTGTCCCTTCTCACCTGTCAAATTATGACAGCTCTGATTCACTGCCCCCCCTTCTGTATGGTGCATATGAAGATTTCTGATGCATAGTGACTCTACCATGCACTTAATAATAACCCTTACTTTAACACTGCATGCATGATGTTTGCGCTACAACACATTGCACTGTCACTCTGTATGTATCATGGAGCCATGGAACTAGAGGAGTTGCTGCTGCTTGGCTTGTGTTGCCATATACTATGCCCATCATCATCTGTCTGTAGGGGGAGGGACAAGCGGCTGCAGCACACTGTCAGCCTCACTGCCATTGGCAGCAGTTTATGTAGATGCCCAAACTCAGGGACAATATTAACAATTGTAATATACTTCAATTCACCTAAACAGTTAAAGAGAACTACTTTTTTTTTTTTTTTTCAGAAGTTGAAAGTAGGAAACTCTAATGTGTGTTTACATGCTGACTGTAATTTTCAGTGTATTTTGCCAGAAAATAAACACTTTTGTAAAGGGCAGAACAAAATTTGAGGCAAAAGCATAATCAGAGACCTCCTGCTAAATCAGGGATTTTTGGGAGGCAATGATTTCAAGAAGCTGGAGACCATTTAGTGGCAAACCTGACAGTTGATTGAGTGGCCAGCTACAGTAGTAGTTTTCCCAGGTAAAGCCAGTTCTAAGAGTGAAATGCAGTAGAACATGCAAAACTTGAACATGTGTGGGTCCCGGCATACCTGACACCAACGAACCCTGCAGTTGCTGGGGGGCCCCCAACCACTGCAAGTTATCTTATCTTGATATTTTGTAACATGTCTGTCAAAACAACAAAAGCTAGTACAGGAATCTTGCGTATTTAATAAACCAGGTGAGTAATAACTCATTTATATCTCCTTTAAAATTCAAAGATATTGCAGGTAACAGTGTTTTATCAAGCAATAGCTTTCACAATTCCATTAAATATTTTACCACTGACATAGTGCCCTTGGCATAGTTAAACCCTGCTGGTGGACATTCTCTCCACTAAAACTAAAAACATATCCAGCTTTAGGTACCTGCAATACCCATGGCTGCAAGGGCCCCCTGATCATCCTTGACTGTGTGGGGGCCCCACAAAAGCTGTGGTTGATTGGGGAAAAATGAGGAGGAAAAAACGTATTAATTTCCTGATTAGGTTGTTTAACCTGAACAGGTCTATGATATGACTCTGTTATAATAATGCTGGTAATGAACATAGGCAAGGTAAGTACTAGAGAGATCATCAGCCCAGCATGACTGATCTCAATGCATATCTTGGAGTTTAAGAACAGCTGATGCTTCTGATCTTCAGGGATGGTTTTCTTGTACAGGCAGTTTTATAAATACTGGCAGAAGAGCAGATACTATAACTCCCAACTTCTTTGCTGAAGAGTTCAGTGCAATACCAATAATACTAGAATAAAGGCTCAAAATCAGGAACAAGTTTTAAAAATTACTCTAATTCAATTAAAAAGTTAATAGAATAACACATTTTGCATCAACATGCATTTTTTTGCTGAATAAGTATACAACTCTGATGTCTGGATTTATTGACTGTCTGTAGTCCTGAATGATTCACAAGCAAATCTAACTGTTTATGAAGGACAAAACAAAATTATGAGCAAAATCAGGGAAGGTCTGTGAAATCTGGAAAAGTGACGGGTTTGCATTACTCCTCATTGAGGTAAATAAAAGTGACTTAACCTGTCACTGTTTGTTAACTGCTAAATAGCAGTCACTGACCTGGTGTGCCAGTACCAGTGGTACAAAAGTAGTATTGCTATGGCATGTGTGTGTGTGTGTGTGTGTGTGTGTGTGTGTGTGTGTGTGTGCGTGCGTGCGTGCGTGCGTGTGTGTGTGTGTGTGTGTGTGTGTGTGTGTAAAAAGTATCAATGATTTTTATCTGTGTGCACACACCCAGTAATGCCAGAACACATGCTTTATTTTTCTGGGTATCAGTAAAAAATGTAGATAACAAGTAATTATATTTCAAAAGTGAGGCATAAAATATGTCACAGAACATTTAGACACTTAGATCTTCTAAGAATCTGGGGGCCTTCACTACCCAGATTATATAAATGGATACAGGGGGTTCACCTAATCATCCTTGATTTTGTAGGGGCCCTACAAAAGCTATTGCTGGTTGGGGAAAAGTGAGGAGAAAAATGCATTACATTTCTGATTATGCTCTTTAACCTGAACAGGCTGTGATATGACCCTGTTAGGATAAAGCTGGTAATGGCCTCTGCCTTCAACTGCAACCATGCTAATACCAGCCCTGCTTGGATATGTGTGTACAGGAAGTTGCTGTAGGTTATGTGTGTGTGTGTGTGTGTGTGTGTGTGTGTGTGTGTGTGTGTGTGTGTGTGTGTGTGTGTGTGTGTGTGGAGGGGGGTTGTGTGGTTATTACATCTCTTCAACCCAAACTGTCAAAGGCAGCTACTTGTATGCATTCCTGAAGTGTGGTCATTATTTACTTTTACTTTTCTCATAGACCTCAGAGGTGTACAAAGAAGGTTGTGTAGGGGCAAGGTACTGTCTAGGAACAACAAAGCAGAGTACATTACTGCAGTCATTATTTGTTTCACTTTCCTCACAATCACACTTCAGGAATGCATACAAGTAGCTGCCTTTGACAGTTTGGGTTGAGGAGTGAGGAGGCATGCTATGTATATGTATGTCTGCAGTGACTTGAAATACATGAGTGTGGCAGTTTGAACCTCTGCTTTCATTCCAGCCTAACACCAGAGCAATGCTTAGGCAGTCTTTTTTTGTGTGTATGTGGGGGTGGGGGTGGGGGTGGTAGGGAGGCAGGCAGTTCCCAGATAGGAATTATGTATCCAGACAACTAGTTTGTTAGTTTATTGTTGCTATAATTTTGTCATCTTTGAACATTAACTCTTGGGTACAACTTATGTCTTTCCTGAAAGAAAAAAAAAATAAGACTGAAATTATTTTCTTACTTGTGTTTTTTATTTAGGTCACCACTGGATTAAACAGCTGGGAAAATGCTCTAAAATACATCCCAGAACATCTATAACCCTATGGATTCTTGGAACCCGGCTTATTTGAGTTATTTCCTAAGTGGTTATTACTGTGCTGAGTTGGTCAGGAAAGATGTGTTGAAAGGATGCAAGGAAAACTAAAGCTGCACAGCAACACAATTTCTTTCCTCAATCATAATTTCTTTTCAAGCCATCACTGGTTGAAAAGATTGTGTAAAAAGAAAAAAAAAAACATGGGTGTATTTGGGGGTGCTGAAACAGTAGGCCTAGGGTGCCATTTCACCTAAATTGAGACGTGTATATAAAGTTGCTGCAGTGTATGAGTGTTGCAACCAAATGCTAGTAACTGTGAATACCCCTTTGTGAGATGGTCCAACATAGTGTGGTACACAGGCCTGTTGTAATACATGAGTACTGTAGCTACAGATCAGTCTGTATGCAATACTCCTAAAAGTTTGCAGCATGAACTAAAATATTGCTTAGGAAGGGTGGCAGTTACAAGGTGATACATAGACTTGAAGTGTCCAAGGGGCCCCCAACTTGACATCTGCTGGGGGCCTCCAAAATGCTAACACCGGCCCTGGGTCCCAGTGCGCCCATAGGATAGCTATGCAGTAGGGAAAGGGCTTAAGGCCCCTTGTCCCAAATACACACACATGTTGTATATTATAACCATTATCTCAGTATCTTTAGGTGATGAGCACAAACCAAAGACATACTAATAGTCCAAGTTTATAAACATGTGTCGTAAATAATTAACAAATTATCTGGTCTTCAGATGGTTGCTATTTGTATGCAATATCATGAAAAGTGGGTGCAGTGTCTGACAGGTACTGTTTTACGAAAAAGAATTGGATGCAAAATGGCACAGGCTTAGCAGTATTCAGCTGTGTAAATTTAACTAAAGTCCTAATAAATAATGCACAACCTTTTTATTAAGTGGCACATCACATTACCTGTAAGTGAAAAATGACAAATACCCTATGAATGAATAGCAATTACACCACAACATTACACAATATATGGTGTTGCACAATGTGCCCAAGCATTGCACGCAGAGCATGATTACCATTTAAACTGGTAACACGTGGGATCGGATTTTGAATGGAAACATGTACCTACTGCCTACCTGTCTAAACAGGGGCACCCCAAGACATAAGCTTTTAGATCTGAATGCAGATAATTGCCATACCTCTCACCTTTACTTCCCTCTTACTCCCTCAAAAACTGGTGAGTTTTGGAGAAAAGTTAAAGAATTACATTTAAGTAATGGCAATAATTAAACTTACACACTTTTACTTCAGAAAAATGTGTATTAAGTCATATTCTCTTATTCTGTCAATACCTCAGGTTAATATTATTAATATTTTAAAAGTGTCCCTGATTATTTCTGGATTTGTCCCTGATTCCATTGAGATTTGTCCCTGATTAGTGGAGGATTATAATTGCAATGTGATGGATGAAAATTGACATTTCTGCAAAATCAGTGTTGGTGGGGGCAACTCAAGTTAATGTTTAAGTAATGACTACTGCCTGACCCCACTTTACTCCCTGGGATATCAGTTACCTCTGAGCTATTATTGTAATACAAGTCTGATACGTATATTACACAAAAATGCAATTTCTCCATTGAATTCCAAAGAAAAGCATTGTTTTCAGAATGCTGTCTTCCTAGAAGTATGATACTCCTATTTTGTGTAATCAGGTCAAGGAATATGATTTCAGAAAGGGAACAGCTGTTGTTCGCCTGAAAAGCACCAAAATAAAAAAGTTTATCTGAACCAGAGGTCGGGTTAGGATGTCTTCATAATCATTTCAATAGCTGACAACAATATTTTTGTGATGGCATGGATTCTGAAATCTGCTAGCGACTTTTTTTTTGTAATTTGTAAGAGTCCAGGACCTGCATGAAATACCCGATAGTGAAAGACACTCACCTCACACGTCACATCTTCCCCTCTCCAGCATTTTTTCAGATGTTATTAACAGAAAGATATCTGAAAAAAACTGAAATTTGTTTCACTTTTGAGTTGTGCATTTCACTGTAATGTACCAACAACATAATGCATTATTGAAATCTAACAAAAAATTACAATAAAATTTGGAAATTGAGCATGATGAAAGTGCAAGTGAATAGCACAAAATGTATCTTAAAATTGAAAACATAACAACACCCAAACAAGTATTTGTCTATCTATCTCTCTATCTATCTATCTATCTATCTATCTATCTATCTATCTATCTATCTATATATCTATCTATCTAAGTTTCTTCATCGGGGATCTGGGCTAGTCTGATATCAGAGACCATTGTTCAGCCGCAGCCAGAGGGCTACAAATAAGCCATGCATTAGCCCAGTGTGTGGAATGAAATATTAAAGCAATAACTGATGACGTTGGTGTAGTATATTGAAGATTTACCCATGGTTGGTGTTGTTTAATCACAAGGTTGAAGCCCGAGTGATTAAATAAAGCCAACTGTAGGCAAATCTTCAATATACAACAACCATGGAGTTGGTTATTGCTATTATACAATGACATTATTTAAGAAAAAAATACTTTTCTTGAATAATGTCTTTGTGTAATGATGAATTACTGTTCTCCTGCGGCTGGGGGTATACTGCTTCCTTGTGTTGCTGTACTGTGCATGTGTATGGAACTTGCATTCCCACACACACACAGTACATCAGTGCTCGGAAAAGTAAGCAACGGAGAAAAGAAGATCTCTATTGCTCCGCTTTTCCTTTATTTATTTTTTTTTAGATTAAAAAAAAAAAGGATTGGGAAGTTTAGGGTAAGAGAGAGACAGAATTGAGGAAATACAAGGGAAATCATGTACACGTCTTTAGTTTTAAACAATGTATCTGATTTTCTGCATGGTGTCTCTCTCGTATGTCTGTAGTCTTCTGAACTACAAATTTTGTTTTTATTTTTCTTCAGAAAAAGTTAAAATTAAAGAATATACCAATGGAAAAAAGTCTGGGAGACCAGACCTTTTTCCGTTGGTATATTCTCGGATTTACAATGGGCACGTGGTTGGGCTGGCCAATCAGCGTGCTCGTTTTAGAATGTTAATGGCCAGTCATTGTATAATAAACCATAAGCAGACAAAAGCAGGAAGCTCGACAGCATGAATGAAGATAAAGTAGCGATGTGTTTGATATAATAATAATATGAAGGGTGATAATGATGAAGGAAAATGATGTCATAAAATACAAAATACAGTGAAAGAAGCATGAAGTCGAATCAAACGATATGCATGGAGGTAGACCATGTTACAGATGTTAATGGTATGATGTTTTTGTTATTTACATTACTTACATTTTGTAAAATTCCAAACAAGTGTAAATATTGTTGTGATGACACAAGCATTTTCTAGCAGATGACAGAAGGATTGTTACGCTGCTGGACTTCGGTGCAGACAGCATCACAGGTATTGTATGCAAAGGGTAGTGGATGTTAAATGTAAATTTATGTAGGAGCTTCAATAGCTGTCATGAGGATGGAGTCTCCCATAGCTTAGGATTTAAGATAAAGAAGGCTGGTCCAGATTTTATGAGTGAGTTGAATTGCCAGTGAAGGGCAGTAACGGTTTCAAGTAACTACTAGACTAGGTGCCCTTGTGGGCCAATTTCAGCTTGGCCAATTTCCCCTTTTACATGTAAGAATCAAATCCTGTACCTTGTGTCCATGAAACATCTTTACCATTATACCAACAACCAGTCCTTACTGGAGCGAGAACATAAATGTTATGTAGCTGTACAAGAATATGATTGATGGCATTTGTTTCACTTTATTTTATTGTGCAGATCCTGTTTACCAAATAAATGTATAAACCAGCAGAAAAGTGATTCTAAGTAGTTTAACGACAGAAAACATTTAAAACCTCTATTATCACGAAGTTAAATCTTTATTGTTATCTAAATAATCAGTGAGTGTTTTTGTCTTCAACTGGGAGGCTATCTCTGAACTGTCCAGATTTTCACAGAACATCCACATTTTTATTTTATATTTCTGGTACATTTCTCATAAAATTTGTGCTCTTTCCTGACAAATCATTGAAGGCTGGAGTTACTAAATATAATGACATACATTTGAGTTTACGATTTCATATTCTTCACAAAATAACACAAATCCTACTATTCTAGTAACTTTCTAGGTAATATTTAAAATCTGTCCCTATTTGTGTGCCTTTGCTCCCCCCCCCATTTTAGGCTTTGTCCAGATGCTTTGTACTAAGATATTGAGGGTTATGACCATACCTCTCTAGTGTACCTCATTATGAAGAACATACCTTATTTGGGGTCTTAAAAAGTTCATGTTCCTCAAAGTTCCTCAATGTTGCACATTAAAACCACATTCAGTGTTAGGAATTTTTTTAAGTGAAATCCATGGTAAATAGAAATGAATCATATTAATTCATTAAAAGATCTTCTTTATAAGTAAAACCAGCATATTTTAACCATCCTATGGCCTTCCTAGTTAAAGTTGTTAATAAGCCATTAGTATGTGTTCAACATTTTGCCCATTTGTTCCACATTATGAGGGCTAGTGTTCCTCAGTTTGGAGATGGAAGATTGAGAGCTATGGATGTCCTTTGTGGTTCACTGTTGCAGTCATCACTGTAGGGTTCTTTCTGCTAGCAGCAGCCCCTGATTGGCCAGAATCCCAAAGTCTGGATCGGGCACCAGCTGAGGTCGCATTTATCCTGACGTCAATGCGCCGGAAGGTATAAAGACCTCAGCTGACACCATTTCCCCAGTCTTTCTTGCCGCGCGGTGTCCTTTGCAGTTCATTGATGCCGGTCGGCCTGTTCCTGTTTGTTTTTGGATCTAATCCCAGGCTTTTTGTTTTTTACAGCGTTGGGGAGGTCTTTTTCTTGCTCCAGTCAGATGTCAGAAAAAGTTAATAATTGTATTTCTTGTGGGAAGCAAATACCTCATAGGGATTTTCAATCTTACTGTATTCCCTTCCTGGGTCCTGACCATGATGTTGCTAATTGTGTGTTTTGTCCTAGATTCAATCAGCGTACTATCAGGTGTACATATAACTTTGCCTTTTACTATTTTGAAAAATGGTTTAATTATAACATGTCTTCAGATTCTTTTCTGGCTTCTGGGGTGTGTAAGAGGTGCAGGGATGCAGACAGGCCTCTGAGGTCCACAGCAAAGGATGTTACTCAGTTATTGCCAGTTGCTGGTTCGACGGTCATCAGTGAGGCACCTTTGCAGCCCCTGTCGTCCGCCTCTTTTGAACCAATTGCCTGTACCAACTCCGGTGTGGAGCTGATGGGATCTTCAGAATTTCCAGGAACTGGACCTTCGGATACTGCTCCCTCAGTTGGGTCCTGATCCGGTAGGCAGGTACCAGCTTCTGAGGGAGTTCTCAGGCCTTCACAGCTTCTTGTAAATGTGGATTCAGTTTTACAATCAAAGACAAATTCTAAGGCTCCAGCTAAAGTGAAATGGCTAGCACAGGCACCTTTTGATCAGGGTCCTAGGCCTCAGAGGCAAATGCTTAGGATGGCTGAAGATCTCTTAACTATGATCAGGGGTTCTCATCCCCCTCCTGACAAGAAGCCTAGATTACAGTCCGATTATGATTCTTCAGACCAAATTTCTGTTTCTTCTGCTTCTTCCCTTGAGCAGGATTATTCTTTTCCTCTTTATGTGGATTCTGATGCTGAAGATTCCTTTCTTTCAGCCTCTCCTCCTGAGGATTATTCTTTTGGTGAAACTTTGCATGATATGAGGGTGCATTTTAACTGGGAAGGGCAGGAATTCCCTGAATCCAAGAAAAGGCTTGGGGATGTTCTTCTTCTTCCACAGCATAAGCGTCTGGCTATTCCTCCTGTAGTGGACATTGTTGATGATGTTTTTTCGGAAGCTTCTCTCTCTCCTGATTCTTTTCCCCTACTCCGGCCAAACCGGATAGGTATTATAGGGTTCCAGATTCTCACAAATTTCTTTTTAAGAATCTTTCGCCTAATCCGGAAACAATTTCTCAGGGTCCTAAGGGTGTTAAAGCGGCCTCTGCCAAAAATCCTATTCCCTTTGACCGAGAGTCCAGGGCTTTGGAGAGATGGGGTAAAAACGTTTATACTTCTGCTACATTGTCTATTAGGGCTTTGAACTGTCAATTTCATATGCTGAAGTATCAGCAATACCTTTTGTCTGTATTTAAACAAAAGATATCAGCTGTGTCTATTGGTGCGGATAATCAGGAGTTACAGGATTTATTGCATGCTATTGAACAGGTGGGTAAACATACCCTGCATTGCTGTTTTGATTCTTTGGAAGCTTCTTGTAGGGCTGCAACAAATGGCGCTGTTATTAGAAGACATGCTTGGTTAAAAGAACAAAGCTTGCCAGATCAGGTTAAAGCCAAACTTTTGGATGCCCCTTTGCAATACGATGTTCTGTTTGGGTCCAAAGCTGAAGAGATATTGAAGAAAATAGATGACAAAGCCAAATCTATGCAGATGGTTAAGGATTTTCTACAGGTACAACCTCCTACATTTAGCAGACACTGGCCAGCTAAATCCTGATCCTTTCTGGGCTCGGACAGGTCTCAGAGAGGCAGATTCAGGCGTTCCAGAGGTAGGAGACAGACACAGACCCATTTTAGGAATAGGCAGTGGAGTGCCCCCTCTCCCAAGGGAGGTGAAGATAAGTCTCAACCCTACTGAAGACAGTATTTATGACTCTCCCTTTCTGGTCCCAGGGGCTCCTCTCCTGGAAGCACCTTTGGGGGAAGGATTTCTTTTTTATCAAAATTGGAGCCACATAACCCAGGACAAATGGGTCTGGACATAGTCTCAGGAGGTTACAGATTTCATTTCCACACCTTGCCAAAACCGAACGGTTGGCCAGACCTGCCAAATCATCAGTGAGCAGAGGCACAACTGCAGGTTCAGTCCCTCCTGGTTATGAGGGACATAGAATTGGTGCCAAATTTAGAAATAGAGCAAGGTTTTTATTCCAGACTTTTCCGGGTTCCCAGGAAGGAAAATTCGTGGAGACCAGGCCTGGACCTCTCTGTACTAAACACCTTCCTAGATATACCAAAATTCAAGATGCTCACTCTGCAGCAGATGCTGCCTCTGTTGGGCAAGAACACTTGGATGGTGACTTTGGACTTAAAAGAAGCTTATCTGCATATTCCTATAAGGCAAGAGTGCAGAAGGTATCTGCGTTTCAAAGTGGGCTTGACACATTACCAGTTCTCTGTGCTGCCCTTTGGCTTATCTACTGCGCCCAGGGTCTTTACAAAGTGCCTGGCATCAGTAATGGCATTTTGCAGACAGAAGGGGATTCAAATTTACCCTTATCTGGACGGCTGTCTCATTCAAGCGGACGACAAAGACACTCTACTTCGGCATCTAGCTTTTGTGCAGTGTCTTCTTCAGTGCCTCAGTTTCACAGTGAATCTAAAGAAATCAAATCTGGTACCCACACAACAGATTACTTTCCTGGGTGTTCTTCTGAGTACTTCAACCCAGATGGCTTCCTTGACACCAGACAAAAAAGTGCAACTGGCTTCTTTTTTCCGACACCTGGCTTCAATGAAACAGCTGACTGCAAGAAAAATTCTGCAGGCTTTGGGTTACATGGCCTCCTGCATTCTGGTAATACCATATGCAAGGCTGCATATGAGGAAACTGCAGTGGTACCTCAAGAGTGTCTGGTCTCAGCATTACCACAGTTTGGAAACAGTGGTCATGATTTTGCCTTGTCTCCAGCGAGAGTTTCTTTGGTGGGCCGAAGCCTGTCTACAGAACAAGGGGAAGCCTTTTTGTCCTCCACCGACCAACCAAGTTCTGACAATGGATGCTTCAGATTATGCCTGGGGAGCCCACATGCACGGGAGATGTCTTCAGGGTGTTTGGACGAAGGAGCAAACACACCTGCACATACATTTGAAGGAGATGCTAGCTGTACAGAATGCCCTGATAGCCTTCAGGGACCTTCTTCTACCAGGACAATTATTGATAAGGACAGACAACACTACAGTGATGTGGTACATCAACAAGCAGGGGGGCTCTCACTCTTACCCCCTGTGCAGATTAGCCATGAATCTCTGGTACACTGCTCTGACCTGCAGTGTCGACTTACAGGCACAATTCCTGCCAGGGAAAGACAACACTCTAGCAGATGCATTGAGCAGGCACATTTCAGATCCACACGAATGGATGTTGGATGTTCGGATATTCAGGATGATTATAAAGGCTTGGGGATGTCCGGACATAGATCTCTTTGCATCCCCTCAGAATCATCAACTTCCAACATTCTGCACAAGGACCTACCACAAACTAGCATGGAAAGTGGATGCCCTCTCATTCAGTTGGAAACACCTCTCAGTATATGCTTTTCCTCCTTTTCCTCTTCTACCTTCTGAAGATAAAACAGGACAGACTGCAAATGATTCTATACTGGCTCCCAATTGGCCTCGGCAATTCTGGTATTCCACTCTGATAAACTTGGTTCAGGAGCCTCCCTGGATTCTGCCTCAAATACCTCATCTACTGTCTCAACAGGATGGCCGGATACTGCACAGTCATGTTAAGACTCTGCATCTAGCTGCCTGGTGGATCCAGGGTCTGTAAACACCTCTGCCCTTTCCAAACAGGTATTGAATGTAATCCTTGAAGCTAGATGGCCCAACACTAGAAAATCTTATGTGGGAAAATGGAAAAGATTTTGCTCCTGGAGTCAAGTCCAGGGTGGCGATTCTTCTGTTCCGAACATTCCTCTGATTTTACAGTATCTGACAGAGTTGTTACATATGGGCCTATCTTTTTCGTCTGTTAAGCTTCATGCTTCTGCTATTTCTGCACATTACGATACGGATCCTGGGATTTTTTCTCATCCATTACTTAAACAATTTCTTAGAGGGGCTAAGAATATTCGGCCCCCTGTGAGGGCTCCTGTTCCCACTTGGGATTTTAACTATGTTTTGGAGAAATTAACTTTGTCTCCTTTTGAACCTGCAGCTTCCACGGATTTAAAATTTTTGTCTTGGAAAACTGCTTTTCTTTTAGCTATTACCTCTGCTAGAAGAATTTCAGAATTGCAAGCACTCATGGCTGTGGAACCCTTCCTTATTTTTCATCAGGACAGGGTATCGCTATGGACTAATCCCACATTTATGCCCAAGGTGGTTTTGGTGGTGGCCTTGAATCAGTCTATTCATTTGCCTACCTTTTATCCTAATCCTCAAAGTGAGGAAGAAAGTCTTTTGCACTCTTTAGACGTGCACAGGCAGCTTAGTTTATACCTGGACAGGACCAAGATATTCCGGATATCTGATCAGTTGTTTGTCGCTTATGCTCCAACTGTTCAGGGGAAAGCAATCACTAAGCAAACTATTTCCAAGTGGATTGCCCATTGCATCAAGTTCTGTTACTCTTATCATGGCAATCCAGTTCCAGTTAATGTTAGGACTCATTCTACCCGGGCTACTGCTACTTCAGCAACTTTTCTTTCTGGGGTTCCTACCAAGGATATTTTGGAAGCTGCTACTTGGAGTTCTGTACATACTTTTTCTAAGCATTACAACCTCCCTCTCTATTCTAAATCCAGGGCAGGTTTTGCTTCTGCGGTTTTGCAAGGTTTTGTGACTGCTCTCTCTGTTTCTCCTCCAGCCACCCTTTCTTAGCTTTGGGACTAAACCCTACAGTGATGACTGCAACAGTGAGCCATGAAGGACATAGTACAGTTGTGTACTCTTACCATAAATGTAGATGTTCGAGTGTGTTCACTGTTGCAGTCCGGATTTTCCTCCCTCCTATCCCCTCTTTTGTTTTTTCCTTGAGTACTGTCTGTTACGAGGTATTTTGGCTGATGAGGTTTTGGGCATGGTTTCTTTTTTAGCATTTTCTTTCTTGGCACCTGACATCTGGGGCAAGAAAAACTGGGGAAATGGCATCAGCTGAGGTCTTTATACCTTCCGGTGCATTGACGTCAGGATAAATGCGACCTCAGCTGGCGCCCGATCCAGACTTTGGGATTCTGGCCGATCGGGGGCTGCTGCTGGCAGGAAGAACCCTACCGTGATGACTGCAACAGTGAACACACTCAAACATCTACATTTATGGTAAGAGTACACAACTGTACTTTATGACTGGAAGACTTCAAGACTATGTTTGTCCATAAATTGTGCTTCTCATCTCCTTGAGTGACCAATACAATGATTGTGATGTACCACTGTATACTTTGGACATCAAATCCAATTCCTACTTAAATCTAAATTTAGTTACTGCACTTGTATTTATACAAACTTGCCATTTCAACATGCTGTATCTTACAGGTGGTAGCAATGAATGAACTGAAAACATGTAAGTTTTATTACTAACCATATGCAGTCAAGAAAACATCTAAAATGGACAGATTCCTACTGAACACACACTAAAAGTCCCACAGCATGACATATTTTGAAATGCAAAATGAATAAAAGGACTCCCAGAATAGTGTCCCTCCCCCACAGAATACTGCAAATAAACAAGTAAATATTTATTTATTTAGTTAGCAAAAATAAGATGCATACTTGTCAGCGTGTTGCCCAGCATCCTTTCGCTATTTCGGAAGTTTATACTGCTGCTGTCATCCATGGAATACAACTGTTTTTTTTTTTTTTTTTTTTTTTTAATGCTAATTTTTTTTAAGTACAGTCAGTATATATTTATACCACACATACACATATGTTCTTTTTGTTGTGGAGCTTTTCTCCGGGTCTCCGCTGAAAACGTTTTTTTTAACCCAGTCAAACACTACCCGGTTAACAAATGTAAATAATAAAAAAATAAATAAAAATAAAAAAATATATATAGTGCCTTAACTTTTATTATGGAAATAAAAAAAATTGATTTTGCAGACATATAATTGTTTGCCTTGTTTATGTCATACTGACCTGCTTTAAATACAGTATGTGAGAAGCAGAGCCGGTGTTAGAATTTTGGGGGCCCCCAGCAAATGTCAAATTGGGGACCCCCTTGGCACTTCCAGTATAAGTATCACCCTGTCAGTGCCACACCTCCTGAGAAACCTTTTAGTTTGTGCTGCAAACTTTTTGGAGTTGTACATACAGACAGACCTGTAGCTACAAGCTCTTACATTATAACAGGCCTATATACCACACTTTGTTGACCTGTCTAACAAAGGGACACTTACAGTTACTGGCATTTAGTTGTAACAGTGATACATTACAACAACTCTATATACAGGTCTGTACTTAAATGAAGTGATGATTAGGCCTACTATTTCAACACCCCCCACTCGGACACCCTCCAGCCCTCTCCTCTGATCCCCCCCTTTTGGGTTCCCCATAGCATGCACATTACTTTTTTTCTTCCTTTACTCACATTTTGCCTTACTCTCAGCTTTGTCAAGAAGTCATAACTTTTTATATACTCTGAAGGGCATTTTAATTTTTTTTTCTTTTTACACAATGTTTTCATCCAATAATGGCTTGAACAGAAATTATGATTAAGGAAAGTAATCCGCTGTTGCTGTTCAACTTTAGTTTTCCTTGAATCCTTTCAGCACATCTTTCCTGACCAAGACAGCACAGTAATAACCATTTAGGAAATAACTCAATTAAGCTTGTGCCCCCAAAGCCATAGGGGTTATATATATGTGTCCTGGGATTAATTTTAGAGCATTTTCTCAGCATTTTACCGTAATGGTGGCCTAAATAAAAATCCTGAAAAAGAAAAGAATTTCAGTCTTATTTTTTTCTTTTAAGGAAGACATAGGTTGTGCCCAAGGCTTAATGTTCAAAGCTGACAAAATAGTAGCTCACAATAAACTGACAAGCCAGTTGTGGGAATACATAGGTCTTATCTGGGAATATTGCCTCCTTCACTAACCTCCCACAAAAGACAGTCACTGTGTATACATCCCTCTGGTGTTAGACTAGGATGAAAGCAGAGGTTTAAATTGCCTTAGACATATATTTCAAGTGACTGTTGATATACATATACATAGCATGCTTCCTCACCCCTAACCTTCAAAGTCATTCCCATGTATATGTGCCTGATATGTGATTGTGAGAATGATTTCAGTAATATATTCTAATTTGTTTCTCCTAGACAGTACACTACCCCTACACAAGCAATTGTAACCTTCTGCTTATACCTTTGAGGTCTGTGAGAAAAGTAAATAAACGATGACCACACTGTCCTCAGCTCAAACACAAGCTATAATGACTTCATGTGTACACATCTAAAGTTTGACTGTGATCAAAATTAAAGTTGTAATAACCATACAATCCCCAGCCCCCCATAACCTACATCAGCTTTCTGTACACACACATTTAAGCAGGGTTGGTTTTAGAATGGGTGTGGTTGAAACCAGAGGATATTATCAGCTTTATCCAAAAATGGTCATATCTCAGCACTGTTTGGGTTAAACAGCTCAATCAGAAAATTGATACATTTTTTGTCCTCATTTTTCTCCAACGAGCAATAGCTTTTGTGAGGGTCCCCACAGAGTCAAGAATGATTAAGGGAGCCCCCAGTATCCATTTATACAGTCTGGTGAGTGGGGACCACCAGACTCCAAGAAGATTTAACTGTCTGAATGTTCTGTGATATATTTTATGCCTTACTTTTGAAATATAATTACTTGTTCAGTACATGTTTTACTGATACCCAGAAGAATAATGTCTGTGTCCTGTCATTACTGGGTGCATGCACAGATACAAATCAGGGATATTTTTTACACACATACACAGACACACACAAGCGTAAGCCATAGCAATACTAGTTTTGTGCTTATTTCAGCAAATAACAATATATTGTGTAACACTGGTATTTCCACACTAGATCAGTGACTGTTGTTTATGAGTTGTCAGACAGCAGCAGGGGTAAGTCACTTATTTCCCTCACTGAGGAGTAATGCACACCCGTCACTGTCCCTGATTTCACACACCTTCCCTAATTTTGTTTATACTTCTGCTTTCTTCTTCATAAAAAAGTTTGATTTGCTGGTAAATCATTCAGGATTACAAAGAGTCAATCAATCCACACATCTGAGTTTTATACTTATTGTCCAAAAATACATGTTGATGTAAAAGGTTTTATTCTATTAAATGTTTAAGCGAATTAGAGTAATATTTAAAATGTAGTCCTGATTCTGAGCCGTTATACTATTATTTTTGGGATTGCACTGAATTGTTAAGCAAAGGAATTGATAGTTATAGTATGTGGTGTTCTGTTTGTATTTATAAAACTCCCTGAAAGAGAAAACCATCTGTGAAGATCGCAAGTATCAGCTCTTCTTAAAATCCAAACTTTGCACTGACATAAGTCACTCTGGGCTGCTGATCCTCTCTAGTGCTTACCTTGCTCATGTTCATGATCAACTTCATCCTAACAGTGTCATATCACAGCCCTATTCAGGTTAATGAGCATAATTAGTAAATTAATAAATGTTTTCTTCCTTATTTTTCCTCATCCAGCAGCAGCTTTTGTGGGGCCCCCACACAGTCAAAGATGATTAAGGGGGCCTCCCTGCAGCCACGAGTATAGCATGGACCTAAAGTTGACTATGTAGTTAGTTTTAGTGGAGCACATGTCCACCAGCAGGATGCAACTAAGCCAGGAGCACTATGTCAGTGGTAAAATATTTAATGGAATTTTGATGCCGGTTACTTGACAAAACACTGTTTACTACAACCAGAAATATCTTTGAACTTTAAAGGAAATATAAATAAGAGTTATTATCCATGTGGTTTATTATGTATAGAATAATGCTACTAGCTTTTGTTGGTTTGACAGACATGTTACAAAATATCAGGATAAGATAACTTGCTGTGGTTGGGGGCCCCCAGGGAACAGGGTGCCCCTAGCGACCCAAGGGTTCACTGGTGCCTAAAGCCTGCTATGATGAGAAGTCTGCATTAGTATGAAAAAAGTCAGAAATAAATGATCCTTGTATAATATATTCATATTCGCAAAGCATGCTGGAACATACCACAACTCTGTTTAATTAAAGGAAGATCACCAGTTTTGGGGGATACAAAATTAGTAAGTTATGTTTGAAAAGCAGTTTTCTAAGTGCTATAATTTTAATATTCTATTAATGTATTCACCTTCCTAAATAAAATAATCAGACCTTTCTAGAAAATCACCAGTTACCGCATCACTTGGTTTTTGTATGGGTTTCTTATTACATTCCCACACTGTGGGTATCAAGGGCGCAGTAATAGATGGCATAATCAGACAATAAGATTTGTGTGATGGTCAGGGTTGTGCTTTTACCATCTGCCCTTGAAGAAAACCTCTGCTGAGCAAACTCTGCGGTGTTATCATATCCAGACCGGGACCTGGCTCCCTAGTACAGAATGTACTGAACTGCTTGGTTCTGATACACACGATACCAGAAAAGGGGTATGTACTGATTGCTGCTTTCATACATGCACCAGAGTGTTACTTCCTCTCCTTCATTGGAAATCATTTGTCTCTTATTTTGTTTAACTGAATTGCACAAACTGAAATCTACAAAAAAGAAAAAAAAAAGTATTGAAAAATGTTATAACATTTTCAATAAGAATTTGAACGAAATGGTCTAACGAATATAAGTTAATTGAATATGGAACCTACCCATTATGAACATAAATAAAACTAACACTAAACACATCACAGGACACATTGTGGGTTGCAGCATGAAGTGAGGCACCCCTTGCGTTGTTTCATTTAATGGCAGCAGGTACGGCTGAATGTCATCCTTAAGTATCCTCAGGTGACACCCTGAAAGGCTGGTTCTTGGTTGCCTCATGCATGAGGATGAGATTTGACTAGCTTCATTCATCAGACCCCAGAAAGCCTGCTTTGTTCTCAAGCACATCACTTATGAATTCTGGACAAAGCAAAAAAAAGGGGGGGGGGGGTCAGTGAAAGTGTTTACCATGAACAAACTATAAACATTTGTAATATGTCCTCGGTACATTTTCTGAAGACATAGATAGCTAGAGCTGCAATGCGTAATGCTGTTTTGTCACAAACTATGAGAGTAACAGTATATTTTCAGGCAAAACCAAGGACATAACCGAATAATAAAGAGCAGCTTTGTATATTTATTTATATTTCTTGAAGCTTGTGGTAATACCCCCCTGGCCATTTCCAGAAAAAAAGGAGAACCACTGTTACCTTTGCCAGAAGGAGTATTCCAGCCCAGGGAAAAAGAAAATACATCTGTCTTTCAGGACTAATTGCATGGAGTCTTGGAGCAGAATTGTACCAATTGTGTGTTAACAGAGAAGGCAAAAAGATCCATTTGAAGTGTTCTCCACAGATGGGTCAGAGTTTGGAAACCATCTCATTCAGTTTCCAATTATGAGGGTCTGTCCTGGCCCTGTCCAGCTTGTGTGACACATTTCTTTTCTCTGATGGAATGTAAGATGCCTGCAGGGTGAGATTGTGCTGCAAAGCTATACCTCAAGCTGCCATGGCTAGTCTGCACAGAAGGTAACATCTGGTTCCTCCTTGCTTAATTGTATACCACATTACTGTAGTATTGTCTGTAAACACATCTAGAGGTCCTGAAGACCACAGATGTTTTAGAGAACTGAGATAACTTATGACAGCTAACATATGTATGTAAGACACTGCACCTTTATCCCCATAGATACTGCTTCACAAACAAAGTTTGGGGTAGCTGTTGTTCATAGTTTCATAGATCAGTACTAGGCTAACTGCTATTGTGGCCCATTTTAAGCCTAGCCAATTACCCCATGTGAGAATCAAACCCTTGTGTTTGTAAGGCAAACAACTTAACCATTATTTATAAGGCAAACACCTGACCATTATGCCAACCTCCCCGACCAACTGTGCTAGAGCAGTAAAGGAATGTTGCTGCTGAGAACACAGCAATTTCAGGTTCCAGTGTGTCTTTCCCACATGGAGCCTTGGAAGAGGTACCATGAGATCCAGAATCCTGAGGAATTCCCTTGCTGGAACAGAAATCCGGGTGGAAACATTCAGGAATAGAGCTAAATGCAGATTGATTTTTGCTGTGTGCTTTTGAACTTGAAGAGCCCAGCAGACACCATGGAAAAAGAATCAAGTGAGAAGGAATCACAAAGCACTTTTGATTGTTTTCTTGGGATCCCAGCCTGTGCAAGAAATAATTTACCCAAGTGGGAGTTTCTTGACACTTTGAAAAAGACACTGCAAAGATAAGCAAGTCATCTAAATGAGGAGAAATGTGAATACATTGCAGTCTGTGGTAGGCTATCACAGGAGCTAGTCTCTTTGTGAACATCCTTGGAGCAGTAGATAACCCAAGGGCAAGGCAGTGAACTCATAATGTGAGCCACACACCAAACCTTAAACACCTGAAATCTGGATCTACACTAATGTGATGATATGCATCTTTTAAATCTAAGGTCCCCCCGGAAATTCAATGAGGAATAAGGGATGACAACTTGTTACGTAACAGTATATTGAACTTCTGCACTAACACAAACAGGTTCATGAAAGAAAGGTCCAGAACTGGTCTCAGAGGAGCTTCTTTCATTGGCACAAGAAGCATTCTTGAATAAAATCCTTCAACTAACTGAGGAGGATGGGCAACTTCTATCACCCCCTGATCAAGCAAATACTGGATGACACTAGATGCCATCCATAGCCTTGATGGATTACTCACAGAACCCATCTGTTTGAAATAATCTGTTCGTAAAGAAACATTAAGTTCAGACTTTCTGAAAGGATTAGCAGACTGCCCGGTTGGGAGGGGGAGGAAAGTCCCTCATATAGTTATTTAGACTTATTCAACTGTCCTTTGTTCTGGGGGCTGGACTCTTGCTTCTTTTTGAAACCTCCCTGTCACTGCTTTTTAAACGTTTGCTTACCAGCAGATTGCTGTGACTGTTTATTTGCTTTTTATTAAAACTAGACAAGAGCAGAGAATGGTAATCTTGGTGACAGAGGGCTGAAAAATCTCAGAGATCCCTTGAATCAACTTCCTCTCCTCATCACGCTTTTTAATGACCACTGCAGGAAAAGTTTCAAAAAGTAAAAAGTAGTTCTCTATCTAAAGGAGATTTAAAAATTCCATTTTTGATATCCTTTGAGAGGTTTTGTGATCACAGTCAGGTAAACCTCCACATAACAGTTCCAGTGGCAGCAGCCCTGGAGGCAGTGTCAGGAGAGTCGTGGGCACATTTTTAACAAGGGGTACTGACTTCAGGAATGGCAGAAATCAAATTTCACAAAGTACATTTGTCCTTACAGGACAACCAATGCAAAAACATTCCTCATATTCTCACAAATGGCCAGGATAAACATAAGCATAATTAGTCTAAGAGTTGACAACTCTAAAAACAAGTTACAGAAGCATGCACTTTTTTCCTGAATTTATCAAAAGCTTGTCTCTCTTTGTTAGGAGGCATTAGTACTAACAAAATGCTTAGCAAGATCTGGGTTTATTAAAGCTACACCTGCTGGGTCAGGTCTGGGATTAGTGCATAAAAACCTTAAAAAAAAAACAGAAGAACCTTATATAATCTGCTTTTTTATGTGTTTGAGTGTGTGTGTCTGGAGGGGGATATCAGCCGGCTGTACAAAAGCATCCACCAAAGCAGAAATAACTGAAGGAATAGGTGCAGGTTTAGGAAATTCCAGTTTCAGTAAATCATAATATTTTCGGAGGGACTGAGAAACATCACCCGTTTCTTTTTCTGAAACAACTAATTCATTCTGGAAATAGCATCAAAGAAAGAGAATCTTTCACAGGAACCATCCAATGTGACACTCTCCTCAAAAACTGAATCAGAATTCTGTGCAGACATTGCATTATCTGTCCCTTCACATTCCTTTTGAAGTTCAAACTCTGAGTCTTTTCAGGAAAAGAAGCATCACTTTTTAAAAAAGAAACTGCCATATAAGAAGGGTCAGGAGCCTTCACTAAATCCAGAGCTAAGCACAATAAATGATTCCTATCCAGTATCACTGATACAAGAGAAGACATCTGTTTAGTTTACCTGAAGAATTAGTCCCAGATTTGCCAGCAATCATCTCCCTGAGGATGAGAACACCTTTCTGGTTAAGCAGAGAGACATTTCCTGCCCCTTCTTCCAGGAGCAACTAGAGCATCTCTTCCCTTTACCAGGCAAGGGCTCACTAACAGCCATAGAGGACCTGCCTATCCCTCAATCTATGGTAGCTGTGGGGACTGCAACAATGGGATCCAGGGAAAAAGATGAGTGGTCCGAGGAGTCAGCTTTGTCCACAGCAGAGTCCCCCACCTGTGGCTGAGACAAAATATCAACCAAAGTGGTAAAGGTTGTTTAAGGATCTTTCCCGGGAATTCAGTAACCTCCATGTTGGTTCAATGAGCAGCAGCACTAATCCCACATTCACGCTGCCCGTCACGCTTACATGAATACAAGGTTTGATGGACAGCAGCAGTGCTGCCACTGGGAAACCGTGCAGCGCAGCATGAGCACAGAAACAAGAAGGGAGATCATGCGGACAGATGCAATGACAACCAGGGATGAAAATACTGCAACAACAGCAGTAATAACACAGTAGAGAAAAGTGCACTGAGTGCAATGTACTCTACAACAATTATTTGCAGCAGAATGAAATAATGGAGGGGTGTAAATGGCAAGGCCAAATACAACAGGAAAGTGTGCTGATGAAAATGGGCACAGACATGAATGAAAGGAATGGATAAAGAAGAAGAGGGCATATTAAATATGACAGTCTTTTCAAGATAGTATATGTCAATGCATGTACACTACCAAGACAAATCAGTAGCATAACATTAAGCACATTGTAGATAGCACATTACGTACTGCTGCTTATACCTTCTGTGTGAGTATATTATATCATCACACATGATAGCATTTATGTGATGGTCACACAAGGTTACATGTCAATGGAGGTGAATAGCTGTGATAGAAACAGCAATGACATGCTCACCGGAGAGGACATTTAGCAAGGATGGTATATACAACAGGGGGTATGTGCATACTCTGAAGATCTGCAAAACGACTTGCTTGAATATGACTGACATGTCACCATAGCTCTCAACCAATCAGAGACACAATGCAAAAGACTCTTGGACAAATAGGTTCATAGGTTCATTCTAGGCTATCTGCCCTAGGGCCTATACAAGCCTAGCCATAACAATTCCCTGGCTATTTCATCCCACACTATTTACTTCCCTGAACCCCTGTCTAGCAGGGCAACTGATGTGATCCCAAGGGTGAATTTCCTTTCTCTCATCCAATCATCAAGGTTCCTTTTGAAGAGGGCCAAAGAGGTGCTCTGCTTGACATGTATGGGCAGTCTATTCCAGAGTCTGGGGAGTCTCTGGGTCAGGAACCTATCCCTCCAGCATGTTTTATTATAGGGTTTATTGTGATGACAAGGTTTAGATCCCTGGAGCGTGTGCCTCTGAGGGATTGGGATTTCTTTAAGTGTAGCATGTCCAACAGATCTGGGTTTGACATGGCCTTGTATGTTAAGCAGAGATTGCCTCAGAGTAGATGATATGTGACAGAGTATAGCTGGAGTTTTTTAAGGCAGTCAGCATAGGGCATCTGCTTTAGGCCTATGATTCTTTTAGTGAGGTATTTCTGTGGCCTTTCCAGTTGTTGCAGAGGTCTTGAGAGGTACATACCTAATGGGGCGTTGTATTCAATAATGGGTCTAATGAGAGATGAGTACAGTGGGACAATGACCTCCTTTTTTCTGGATGAAAAGCCCTTAGTGATGAGGTGTGCCACATAGAAGGATTTCCTGACTGTTGTGGCGATGTGGTTATTAAAGGTGAGGCCACAGTCCACCTGTGTCCCTAAGTCTCTTGTCACACTTTCCATGTTTAGTGTACTGCCACCTTTGTGGTAATTCATGGGTACATCTTTTTTCCCAAAGGGGATAACTATACATTTCTTGGCATTGAGCTTTAGCCCATGGCTCTGGCACCAAGCATCTGTTTCTGTAAGACCCTTTCGTAGAGTATCCACATCATTTGGGGATTCAATAATGTTGCCCAGTTTGCAGTCATCTGTGAACTTTGTTAGCCAGAGTCCCTTAGTGTTGGCCTGTACTTCAGGGAAGTAGATGCCAAACAAGAGAGGTCCCAGGACTGAACCCTAAGGTACTCCATTTGTCTGGAGCTGGATTTGGAGTCAGCTACTTTTACAGTGTGGGTTCTGTCAGTAAGCCAGTTGGCAACCCATCAAGTGATGTAGGGATTAATGCCCAGCTTAGTAAGTTTATCTATGATTCCAGAGTGGGGGATGGTGTCAAAGGCCTTGGCGAGGTCCAGATAGGCTTTGTGGACTGCCTTACCCTCATCCACAGTTCTGGAGACTGATTCAAATAAGTCAATCAGGTTCAGGAGACAAGATCGGCCCTTCATGAACCCAAACTGGGTGGGGTCCAGCGTTTTAAGGTTGCCAATGTCTTTGTTTCTAAGTTCCATGATAATACGTTCCATGGTCTTGCAGATCAGGCTCATCAGACTGATGGGGCCATAGTTCCCAGGACCCAAGGTGGATCCCCCTTGTGGAGTTGGATAATTGTAGCTGTGCACCACTCAGTGGGCAGTAGACAGAAACATGCACAATCACCGACAATTTAAAATATTATGTCCATTAATCTGAGGCATTGACAGAATATGTGAATGTAACTTACTATGAATATTCTGAAGTAACAGACTTGTACTACTATAATGATTGTCATTAATCTATAAGGGGAATTCACCACCCCTTCCCCAAAAATTACCACTTTTGGAGGGGTTAAGAAGGACAGCGCTAAACATAAAGTTGAATTCAGTGGAAATCCTTACATGTTGAAAGGTTTGCATGACACATAACCCACAATTCCCACCAGGAAAAATCAAACTCATGCCATCAATGTTGTCACTGAACAGTGTATTTACTGAGTGATACACAGAAAGAAATATCACACAAGCATCTAGTAGAACACCTTGAAGGAAAGTTTGTACTTTTAATGTACTTTCAAATCATAATGGGTATGCATCTCAAAGAAAAGCTCTGTATGGCCAACCAGATGTGTGGGAGCTCACAGTGAAAATGTGATACACTTCATTAAAGCATCCCTGATTGACATAGGTATTGACCATACCGATAACGGCCATGGTGCTACAAATAATCCATGCATTAGCACAGCATGTGGAATGAAATATTAAACAATAAGCAGACAAAAGCAGGAAGCTCGACAGCATGAATGAAGACAAAGTAGCTACGTGTTTGATATAATAATAATATGAAAGGTGATAATGATGAAGGAAAATGATGTCATAAAATACAAAATACAGTGAAAGAAACATGAAGTCGAATCAAACGATATGCACAGAGGTAGACCGTGTTACAGATGTTAATGGTGTGATGTTTTTATTTACATTATTTGCATTTTGTAAAATTCCAAACGAATCTAAATATTGTTGTGATGACAGAAGTATTTCCTGTCTGATGACAGAAGGATTGTTATGCTGCTGGACTTCGGTGTAGACAACATCACGGGTATTGCATGCAAAGGGTAGTGGATGCTAAATCTGAATTTGTGTAGGAGCTTCAATAGCTGTCATGAGAATGGAGTCTCCCAAAGCTTGGGATTTAAGATAAAGAAGGTTGGTCCAGATATTATGAGTGAGCTGAATTGCCAGTGAAGGGCAGTAACGGTTTCAAGTAACTACTAGACTAGGTGCCCTTGTGGCCCATTTTCAGCTTGGCCAATTTCCCCTTTTACATGTAAGAATCAAATCCTGTACCTTGTGTCCATGAAACATCTTTACCATTACACCAACAACCAGTCCTTACTAGAGTGAGAACATAAAAGCTATGTAGATGTACAAGAATATGATTGATGGCATTTGTTTCACTTTATTTTATTCTACAAATTCTGTTTAGCAAATAAGTGTATAAACCATCAGAAAAAGTTATTCTAAGCAGTTTAATGATAGAAAACAAAATTATCCAATATCACAAAGTTAAAACTTTATTGTTATCTAAGTAATCAGTGAGCATTTTTGTCTTCAACTGGGAGGCTATCAACTGTCCAGGTTTTCACAGAGCATCCAGATTTTTACTTTATATTTCTGGTCCTTTTCTCATAAAATGTGTTTTCTTTTCTGACAAATCATTGAAGGCTGGAGTTACTAAATATAATGACATACATTTGAGTTTAAGACTTCATATTCTTCACAAAATAGCACACATCCTGCTATTCTAGTAACTTTCTAGGTTTATCAGAGTAATATTTAAAATCAGTCCCTATTTGTGTGCCTTTGCCCACCCCCACCATTATTTTAAGCTTTGTCAAGACGTTTTGTGCTAAGATATTGAAGGTTATGACTGGAAGACTTCAGTACTATGTTTGTCCATAAATTGTGCTTCTCATCCCCTTGAGTGACCAAGACAAGGATTGTGATGTACCACTCTATACCTTGCACATCAAATCCAATTCCTAATCGAATCTAAGTTTAGTTAATGCACTTGTATTTATACAAACTTGCTATTCTAGCAGGTGGTATCTTACAAGTGGTAGCAATGAATGAACTGAAAACATGTGAGCTTTATTACGAACCATATGCAGTGAAGAAAGCATATAAAATGGACAGATTCCTACTGAACGCACACTAAAAGTCCCATGGGATGACGTACTTTGAACTGAAAAATGAATAAAAGGACTCCCAGAATAGTGTCCCTACCCCACCGAATACTGCAAATAAACAAGTAAATATGGAACAACTACAATTGTTTAATTAAAGGAAGATCACCAGTTTTGGAGCGATACAAAATTAATAAGTTCTGTTTGAAAAACAGTTTTTTAAGTGCTTTAATTTTAATGTGCTACTAAAGTGGGCACCTTCCTAAATAAAATAATCAGGTCTTTCTGGAACATCACCAGCTACCGCAGCAATTCGTTTTTGTACGGGTCTCTCATTACATTCCCACACTGTGGTCGTCCATGAGAAGAGCGCAGTAATAGATGGCAGTCAGACAGTGAGGTCTGTGTGATGGTCAGGGTTGTGCTTTTTCCATCTGCCCTTGAAGAAAACCTCTGTTTAGCAAACTCTGCGGTGTTATCGTATCCAGACCGGGACCTGGCTCCCTTGTACAGAATGTACTGAAATGCCCGGTTCTGATACACACGGTACCAGTGAAGGATTACGTACTGATTGCTGCTTTCGTACGTGCACCAAAGTGTTACTTCCTCTCCTTCCTTGGAAATCATTTGCCTTTTATTTTGTTTAACTGAATCACAAAAACTGAAATCTACAAAAAAGAAAAAAAGACGTATAGAAAAATGTTATAAAATTTCAATAAGAATGTGAATGAATTGGTTTTACAAAAATAACTTGTCTGTTCATTAAACGTGGAACTTACCTGGTATGAACATAAATAAAACTAACACTAAACACATCACAGGACACATTGTGGGTTACAGCATGAAGTGAGGCACCCCTTGCGTTGTTTCATTTAATGGCAGCAGGTACGGCTGAATGTAATCCTTAAGTATCCTCAGGTGACACCCCAAAAAGGCTGGTTTTGGCCACTTCATGCATGAGGATGAGCTTTGACTAGCTTCATACATCAGAGCCCAGAAAGCCTGCATTGTTCTCAAGCCCATCACTTATGAATTCTGGACAAAGAAAAAAAGGGGGGGGGCAGTGAAAGTCTTTACCACGAACAAACTATAAACATTTGTAAAATGTCCTCTGTACGTTTTCTGAAGATGTAGATAGCTAGAACTGAAATGCGTTATGCTGTTTTGCAGTGGCAGCTCGGCTGGTGACTTCAAATCAAAGGGGAGCTGCAGTAGACAGCTGAATGGGTGGGGCCAATGGGAAAGGGTGTGGCCAACTAGAAAGGGGAGGAGCTATGCTCAAAACCACAAAAACTGTAACTTTAATTAAATACGCTGCCCTGGGTGCCAAACTGTCATTATGAGAGTCCAATCAAGACAAAATGAAGTGTAGAAGAAAAAAATATTTCAATACATTGGCTACATGACAACTTACTTAATATCTAGATGGAAACAAAAAGGTTGTGAGGCATGAAAAAATAAATTACTTTTTAAATACATTACTGGAATGCCAGTCAAAATCAAGTATAAAAAAAACAAGCAGCACTCAACTCAAACCACTTCTCCTTGCACTGCAGTTCTAATTGTAATTTATATTCGGCTTTATTAAAATACCAAGTAACACGCTAAAAGTAGCAATCTCTGTGATACCCCCACTTGTAAAAATGTTTCTTATCCAAAAAAGACCTGCTGCCTGACAACTATTTACTTGTTTCATGGGGAAAACATGATCAAAGTAAAAAATGAAAAGCAATCAAGAAACAAGCTCAAGATACATTGCTTAAAGGATTACTGCACAGGTAATGGACCACACGTGATTGATTGGCATTCTGTTTGGTTTACAGGTAAAACCTGCAAAGATGACTGCAAGTCTCCAACAAATGTAATGAGCTTCTTAAAATAATGTAATCCTGTCCTTTATTACAAATACTGTCATATGCATTTCAATACCCAAGGATTATACATTATCTAGTTATGTAAGCATTCTCTGCATGGCAACAACAGAAAGGCTTTCAATGTTGGCAATTTTTTAACAGTATGCTTATTAAAGCTTACTTGCATCTTTCAATCTCAGACACGTTTACCTTATGGTCATGAAAGCATTGCTACTTAAACACAGAGCAACAGGCAGTTTCTGAGTAATAATAAGCATAAATCAACAG
>NC_056750.1:219515714-219568214 GCF_019279795.1 Protopterus annectens
TTTCCATAATAAAAGTCTACTCAAACTTCTGCAATCCACCAGTATCAGTAAATATGCACAATCTCTGCGGAAGTAAAAGTCATCTTAATAATTCCACATTAAAGAGCTGTATAACTAACAAAGAGGTTGCTGCTAGCAAACACCTTTATATTTCATTGTTTCATCTACAAATAAAGCACTTGTTGCCCTTGAGGAATAAATTGTCTATGTTACATTAAAAAGAAATGATAAGCTAGTAATATCGCAATAGGGAATGGACGGCAAACTGATAACAGGTTCACAGTTACTAGGTATCTCCACCAAAGAGGACATTCTCAGGACCACAACATCCACCCCCTTTAAAAGTACAATACAGTACAGTATCAGCAATCAATCTACATACTGTGGGAGTAGAACCCACAGCCTTCTGCATCAAAAGCAAGTGTCCGTCCTGTTGTGCTACTAACAACAAACCCTCACAGCCTTGGCATAGCAGCACTAAACTTCTCTCCCCCTGAAGGCTTATGCAGTACAAGAAATCTGGAAAAAGCCACCATTTATTGGGGGGCAAAGGCCCAAAACCAGGGACATATATTAAACATTGCTTGTATAATCTTAGAAAAGTTGCTAGAATAAAATATTTTGGGTTACCAAGCATTTCTTAAAAGATAGGAAGTCTGAAACTTAAATGACTATCATTATTTAGTGAATTCAGTACTCACTGATTTGCAGAAAAACACAAATTTTAAGAGGAACAGACCACAAGTATGAACCAAACATTCCAGACATTCTGTAAAACTTTGGACTTAACTCCTTGAATCACAAGTGGTGGTGGTATGAGTAGAGAATTTAGGCTCTTGCTCCTAAGGTACAGGGTGTGAGTGAGTCTGAGTAATTCTAACTCTATCCACCAGTTATACCTAAATGGGGCATTTACACACACACACACACACACACACACACACACACACACACACACACACACACACACACACACACACACAAACACACCTACCCCCTACCTCACCCTCTTACACACACACACACACACACACACACACACACACACACACCTCCCCTTACTCACACACACCACTACCTGCCTCCCACTTGCAGACACACACACACACACCACCTACCTCCCCCTTACACACACACACATACACACCCCGACCTACCTCCCTCCCCCCCTTACACACATCTACCTACTCCCCCCTTACACACAACCCCCTCTTACAGCAGCAAAAATTAACTACATACAAATCATCAGCAATGTCCTTAAGAAAAAAACAGAACTACTAGTATATTGCACAGTGGCGTAACTACGTTAGAAGCGCCCTGAGGCAAACTTTTCCTAGGCTAACACCCCGGGAACCCAAGCCATCGAGATGACCGAAGCCAAAGAAATCACATATAGTCACGTTCGCTTGACCTATGACAGTGGCATGAAACACTGAAATCTGGAGACGTGCTATTTCAGCAAAATGTAAAAAAAAAACAATTATAAAACAGTACATTATATAGATACCAGAATGTGAATTGTACCTCCATTGTTCAATCCTACTCCTAGAATGACTTCTTGCGGGCTTTGTTATCAGCAAAACTATCAATGATCTTGTCAGTGTCCACGTCTTCCAGGCGTCGGCTCTCAATCGACAGAATGGCTAAAGAACTAAGTCGAACCTCAGACATTGTACTATGCAAGAATGTCTTTATCAACTTCAACTTTGAAAAACTTCTTTCAGCACTGGCAACTGTCACAGGAAGTGTCAGATACAGCAAACAAGCAGTGATTATATCCGGAAAGCTGGAAGATGATTCTGAATGAGTTATCAAGATGAATTTGGCCAAGTCCTTGATAGATTTCAGCGCTGACAATGTGAAACTGAAAGTCATTTTGAGCAGGAGCAGTTGGTCAGACAGCTCATCTGAAATGTCATCCGAGTACTCCGTGATCAGACTGTTTGACATCTTCAGCAGTTCGTCATCATTCGTTTCAGTAATTGTCATAGGTTTCAAGCATGTGAAGACTTGGTCAGTATCTCGCAGTGACTTGAATCGTGTTGTTATCTGGACAATGGTGTAGTCAATGATTCTGTTGAACACTTCGACCTTATAGCGCTGTTCTGCTGACTCCAGTCTGCAGTCATTTGAAAGTTCGTCGTGAAACTTCTTGACACGAGAAACCCTCTCTGAACTGTCAAACTCAGATGGCATGCCCCCAACTTTGAGCTAACTCCTTGGCCGAGAACAAAACAGTCTCCCAGTTGTTGCGAAGTTCACTCAGGTCCTTTAGTAGTGATTCCAACAGAATGCAAACAGATGTGACATCGGATTGTTGTGACTGCATTTTCTTGGAGATAATGTCTAGTGGTCCCAGAATGCGCGACAGTAAAACAATGTTCATCATTGACGAAAAACGTTCAAAATATTTCTTCAGCGACGATGCCTCGCCTTTCTCATTACTGTCCTTGCCAGTCAGTGACAACACAGTCAACAGTTTCATCACTTCGACAAACCGGCTGCGAAGAGCTATCAAGGCTTGATTCCGTGATGACCAACGTGTAGGACAAAGTCGCTTTAATGTAATTGAGCAGCAGCTACTATCTTTCTGTAAGCGATTCCATCTGCTAATAGCACTGAGGAATACATACAGCTTTTCCAGCATGTCAAAAAAGTTCCGAATGTCCTTCACATTCTTAACAGCATCATTTATGACTAAATTTAATGCATGAGCACTGCAGTGAACATAACGGACCTTTGGTGCTTTCTGCTTCATTAAAGACTGGACACCCTTGTAAGTACCACTCATGTTGGCGGCTCTGTCATATCCTTGACCGCGAATCTTCTTCAGGTCAGTGACACTTTTAATTTCCTTTGTAATTACGGATGCCAAATCTTGACCCTTCTGGCTTTCAACATAGGTGAACCCCAAGAACGATTCCTGGATATGCAAGCTTACCGGCCTCCCTTCGTCATTCTTTTTGACAGTCACATACCGAAATATTTTGCTCAACTGATCCATCTTTGAGCAATCCACTGTTGTATCCATTATAAGAGATACAAACAGTGCGTCGGCCATTTCGTCTATGATCTGCTGCTTTACCTCTCTTGCCAGAATGTAAATGATTTCATTTTGAATCGACCCGCTCAAGTACTTGGTGGTTCCTTTTGGCTGCTTCAGCAAGTTTTCCAAAACAGGATCGTACTTGGCAATTAAGTGAATGAATTCCAGGAAACATCCTCGTGAGCCGGGCCTGTCATCATCGGTGTAGCTGTCATTTTCACGGTGACCTCGAAATGCGATGTTGCATTTTGACATGGTAATGATCAGATTCACTATGCGATCCAGAACACAGCGCCAGTACTTACGGTCTTGCATAATCTGTTTGTCGGTCAGGACATCGACAGTGACATTGTTCTTCCAATTAGTAAAAATCTGACAAGCTTTTGCGTGGGTCGCTGAATTTTCGTGTATCTGTATGGAACGCGACAAATTCTTCCAGTTACAAGTACCGTCAGTCCATGAATCACCAGTTCTTATCGGTGATGCAAACAGCCAACATGGAATGCAGTAGCACTTGTCACCAGCCGTGCTGTAGGACAACCATGTTCTTCTGAAACTCAAGCCAGACTTCATTTTGCGTGTGTAGAAATGTTCCTGGAAGCTGCGGCCTTTATTAAGACCTTCTGCCTGTTTCGGGAACAGACCAGGTGGCTGCAATGCACCGCCCATCACAACACATCTCTTTTCAAAAGCGCCTAATGTCTTGCTTCCAAAATATGCTCGGTCAGCAGAGGGCGGTAGCAATTCTGTCGATGCACTTGATTCTGGTAGTTGAGCCTCATGTTTAGGAACATTCTGTTCATTCAGGGCATCATCGGATTCGGAGTGAGTACTGGCATTCTTCTGATCATCCTCTGGCTGCCAAATATCTTTGTTCGTTATCCCTTGTCCTTCTTCCTGCTGTTCCAAAGTCACACTACAAGATGCTTGTGGAGCAATAAAGTATGCTCTCAGTTTTGGTACTTTTTTCAGCAGTTCACTTTCTGCAACCTCTTTCTGTCTCTCTCGCTTTCTACGCTGAGCACCACTAAGCTTTTTCTTGCCACCATCGCGGGAATTCATACTCATCCTTCTGTCTGGATGCAAATTAGTCAGAGCAACATACCACTAGCCAAATCAGCTGCTTTGTGAAAGAAAAATACTGTGTTACCACCATACATTTTACTACCAAAGTCCCTGTGCAAAACAGTCAGAGCAACATACCACTATATATATACCTGAATGAGGAAATCATGTGTCTCATCCAACATTTTCTGTTGTGTAGAGACAGTGATAGTGCACTGTAGAAGAGAAGCTGGATGATGCAAGATAAGCAGCCCCCCCCCCCCCAGATATATACTATGTCACCTCACCTCTGCTCTCTTGTAAATAATATAATGCAAGGATAATGCAGTTGATGCTATCAGATGCACAAATATCATAAGAAGACTGACCCACATTCAAAGAAAATACATTTTGCCAGTGGCAGATAAATATTAACTCTGGGCTGTCTTCAAAATCATAGGCCCCTTGAACATGAAAGATACACATGCTCTTTGATACACCTTCCTGACTGTATTACATTATATTTCTTGTACAATATAGTACAGTTGTTAGAGGGCATTTTAAGTGTATTGTTTTGAACATTTTTCCAGTAAACAATGAAGCAAAATGCATACACCAATGACAAAACTGCCCAATTCAGAACATTTCCATCATAAAAAGTCTACTCAACCTTCTATAGTCCACCAGTATCAGTAAATATGTACAATCTCTGAAGTAGTAAAATCCACATTAAAAAAATCTGTAACTAATAAAGAGGCTGCTGCTAGCAAACAACTTTATATGTCATTGTTTCATCTACAAATAAAGTGACTGTTGCCCTTGAAGAATAAATTGCCTTTGTTGCATGCAGTAAAACATAAGCTAGTAATACCGCAATAGGGAATAGATAGCAATGGATAGCAAACTGATAACAGGTTCATAGTTACTAGGTATCTTTGCCAAAAAGGACTGCAGCATCCACCCCCCCTTTACAACACAGTACAGATCAGCAATGCATCTACCTGCTGTGGGAGTAGAACCCACACCCTTCAGCATCAAATATAGCCCCCAAACATTCAGTGAATTCAGTTCTCACCACAGCTCTCAACCTCTTAGCAAAAAACACCCGGACAAAGCCAGTAATGGGGGAATATAGCCCCCAAACATATTCAGTGAATTCAGTTCTTACCATAGCTCTCAACCTTAGCACAAAACCTGGATGAAGCCAATAACAGGGGTAATACAGTCCCAAAGATAGGGATAAATTTCAAATATCCATCTTATACACTTAGAAAATTGCTAGAATAAAAGCTTTTGTGTCACCATGCACTTTCTGAAGAATATGAAGTCTGATATTCAAATGAGTGTCATTTCTTTTTAACATTTGTTAACCAGGAAAGTCTGATTTGGAACAAAAGCTAATTTTTAGCAGAGGCTCAGGGAGAAACACTCCAGACACACACACACACACACACACACACACACACACACACACCTCTCACTCTGAAATAAATCCCACACACACACCTCTCACTCTGAAATCCCACACACACACCTCTCACTCTGAACTCCCACACACACACGCACCTCTCACTCTGAAATCCCACACACACACCTCTCACTCTGAAATAAATCCCACACACACACCTCTCACTCTGAAATAAATACCACACACACACCTCTCACTCTGAAATCCCACACACACACCTCTCACTCTGAAATCCCACACACACACCTCTCACTCTGAAATAAATCCCACACACACACCTCTCACTCTGAAATCCCACACACACACCTCTCACTCTGAAATAAATCCCACACACACACCTCTCACTCTGAAATCCCACAGAAAAAAATGTGTGGTACTTAGTGCAGGCAAGTGGTGAAACTCTAGCACCATTTGGGTTAAACGTCTGCTCTCTTAGCTGTTAGCAAAATATAGAAATGACTCAACACCCCACAACAGCTACAGATAACAAAGAAATAAATATTACCAAATGAAGACATGTATCTAATGTATTTCAGAAAGGCATTAGAAGACTAATGGCCAGCAAGCTCTCTTTATGACTTTAATGTGTCTATATAGTTCATTGAAGTTTCATTTCCATGAGCCTTTGTTCATCAACCCTAATACAGTGAATGTTCACATCACAACAGAGAAGGTTTACTTCAATGAATGACTTACCCAGAAAAAGAAATGAGTTGCCCAGCATTCTGACCATCACACAAAGCACAACCAACCCATGTGGAGGCTTTGTCCCCCCCCCCACAGCCCCCAATTTGGGGACGTTGCCTGTACTAACTCTGAGATTGCACTACAGTGGGGAAAAGGTCAAATTTCTTATGATGGCCAACTCGTTCCTTTCTCTGGGTAAGTCATTTGATGAAGTGAACATTTACTGTATTAGGGTCGATGAATGAAGGTTCATGGAAATGAACCTTTGACAAACTAATATAGTCCCAGTGTCATTAGATGGACCCTCCTTTGCTAGGTCAGTAGCTCTTTCAATATGTAAAAATTAGATGGTATATGTATTGTAGGCAAATTCTAAAACTCTAGCACCTAATGGGGAATGGAACAAAGCTTACTGGTGGCAATAGCTTTTTTTTCCTGGGAAATGCAATGCTCTAAAAGACAATTTTATCCTAAAACTTTGCAAAACAAGTATCAACAACTGAACTTTCTAGGAGTTGCATATTCTATTTGTCAAAACCTGTACAACAGACATGTTGTCACAATGAAAATTGCCTTGCTATGGCTAAGTCAGTCAACCCAAACTATCATTGCTGTCCAAATAAGCATAAGCTAATGAAAAGTATTGTTCTGTAGCTGTATAGACCAAGAAACAGCCCATGGTCAGAAAACTGTTATTAAATAGGCTCCCATACCAAAAGTCCCAGCTGCATCTGTAAACAAATGAAACTCAGCTGAGGAAACTCAAACCCTATGTCAATACCCAATACCATTATAGTGTAATAGAAAGATGTTCCAGATTTGTAGATCTTCCCTGACTCTTTCACACACTCTTATTCAATGATGTTTTCATTTTCGGCCTCTCAAGAGATTAGCGATCACCCAAAGAAAAGGTTTACAATGTTACTATTCCTTTGCAATTCCAAACCTTGAAAACCCTTTTTGATAAACAAATCGAACAACGTACCCCTATTAACTCCTGATAAAACATTTAAGAAACTATCTAAATTTTTTTTGCTGTCTGAGCTAAAACTACACCATCTCCATCAAGCAAATCAGATGCATTACCTGATGGATCCACTGGCTTTTCTGAAAGGGGGAAAGGATTAAGGTTTCTTCTACAATTAGGTAGTTCCACTTTCTGCATTCCTATGACTAAAGATGCTTCTCAGGTAGTACCACTGCAGAGTACTCCATTGCTGACTGCTTTGATTGCTCTGGCTTGCAATGACTTTGTGCAGCTATCTCCTCAATGAATGCCTTAACCTGCAATGCAAGGATTTCCTATCTTGCTTGGAAATCTGCCATCCTCCAATCCCTTCTGAGTTCCCAGTACTAAGAAGAAAAAAAATGAAAGTTATTTAAAATGTCCGTTATTCTTTCAATGCACCAACATCACCTGGCCCAGAATCCGCTTAAGCACAAACAGGATAACAAGAGTTACAACCAATACCTCAAGTAACCCACCCTGACAAAACCACTAAAGTGAAGACATACTTGTATAACCTAATGCACACACCACCACTTCAAGATTAACAATTATTATTCATTAAATTTTAGTATTTTGTGAATTAAATAAATCCCAGAAAATAACAAAAATTCACCCAAAGGCCCTCTAAAAATAGAGAAATAACTGACCTTAAAATAAAAAAATTAAAGGCAATTAATGTTATTAGCCAATGAAAACATTGAAAAGGCTGGTTACCCTACAAGAAAATATAATTAAAGATTACCCAACCAGAAAGTAAATAAACTTCCAGGACCAATTATTACAAAATCAGACCATGTACCTTGCACCCCAGGAGTAGAAGGAATAGAACCACAAATCTAAGGCAATAACACCTTAACTAAGGTTAAAAAGTAAAAAATTAATGAAGCTAAAACAAATGTAATAGCAGTAAAGTATGTACCCACACACACACCTCTCACTCTGAAATAAATCCCACACACACACCTCTCACTCTGAAATAAATCCCACACACACACACCTCTCACTCTGAAATAAATCCCACACACACACCTCTCACTCTGAAATCCCATCTTCCACACATTACTCACTGTGAAATCCCATCTTCCATCCTGTCCGTCCGTCCATTTCAGTTCCCAGACCCCCTCGCAAGTTACTCGAGTAGTCTTCAACTTAACCGAACCGCTCGCTCGCAAGTAGTCCTCAACAGTCCATTTCGGTTCCCGCTCGCAAACTTGATGTGCTGCACTGCGCGGCACGCGCGATGATGTCAGCACGCCCGCGGCCCGCGACTACGCTTCTTAAATACGAAGAAAAAAAAACTATTTTTTTAATTAAATGCCCTGCCTGCCCAAAGTGCCCCCTGCCGCTTGGCGCCCTGAGGCAATTGCCTCACTTCGCCTCTCGTAGTTACGCCACTGATATTGCAGCAATCTCCTTACATGGAACCTGCAAGCAAACTCTCCTTACTCACACTGGAACTCACACCGTGCCTTGCACTTCAGAACAAGAACAAACAGCATGGCATAGCTGCAACCAAACTGTAATGAACAGAAGATGTTGCTGTATTAATTGAAAGTTTTATTTTGTATTACATGCCGCCTGCCCCCTCACTCCCTCTATACATTGCAGTACAGAAATAAACACAATCAGACAGTAGTACACACCTCTGCCAGCCAAATTCTGACAGGCTGGCAGTCTGCTCATGAAACTGATGTCATTGTGTGCACCCCCTGCCCATCAGCAAAACTTCGCCCCCAAAAAAATTTTGAAAAAAATGAGAAATTTGGAAATTAAAGAGGATACTCAGGAATTTGTGGCACCCTATTATTTTGACCTCAAAACCAGTAACTACTAAGGAATTTGGTATGGTTGAGAAGTCTGGCCTTGACCATACCTGCACTATACCTGCACTGCCAGCTCTATAGCCTGAACACTCACCATGCCCACCAGGGTGCCCCCATGATCCATAGTATCAGCCCTGCTGGCCATGTGGCTATAGCAGGAGAAGGGAGCAATGTCTTTGATGTGACTGTACCCAACATCAGCCCTTGATATATGGACTGTGCTAGGGCTCAACCAAAGATTTGCAGAGCTATCACATAGTCATAGTCTTTCACTTCCATTGCCCACATGGAGTGTGGTGCATGGCTTTCATGAGCATGCCACCTATCACTGCAAACACAGTGGAGAGACCTTACAGTCCAAGGATTCATGAGGACTATGGCAGTAGAACTTGCCACTGTTGCACCTCTGTGCAGAGGATAGAAAGTACTACCATAAACCTGTCTAGCAGTGTTGTCCATGGTGAGGGGTGAGTATGTACATGCAGTGGTCACACTGGGAAGCCATCATAAGGTATACACTTTAATCCTGCAGGTCTAAGGGTTTATCACTTTTCTTCCCCATGTTATTAATGGTAATGGCCGTTAGCCTCTAGACATAGGACACCATATTGGCAGTAACTGTACAGAGTCCATTCACATGGTTGCAAAAAATTCCAGTCATATGAGGCTCGTAGTCCTGTTGCAACAGAGGGCCAGGGCATAGGACAAAGATCATAGCCAAATAGTGCCCTTCCTCTAGGACATGCTCCAATAATTCCATCCCCTTCCTGTAATCAGAGGATACTGCCCTTGTCACAGATTGCCCCTTACAACAGGGCGTACATGGTTTACATATGATGATATGCCCCAGCCAGGCTGTTATTCTAGCATATGTCATTGTGTCCCTTCTTACCTGTCAAATTATCACAGCTTTGACTCACTGCCCCCTCCCTTCTGTATGGTGCATGTGAAGATTTCTAATGAATAGTGACCCTACCATGCACTTCCTAGAATAACCCTTACTTTAACACTGCATGCATGATGATATTTCTACAACACGTTGCACTGTCATTTTGTACTCATCATGGAACCATGGAACTAGAGGAGTTGCTGCTGCTTGGCTTGTGCTGTCATATACTATCCTTATCATCATCTGTCTGTAGGGGGAGGAAGAAGCAGCTGCTGAACACTGTCAGCCTCACTGCCTTTAACAACAGTTTAAGTGGCTGCCCAAAATCAGGGATAATATTAACAATTTTAATATACTTCAATTCACCTAAATAATTAAAGAGAACAACCGTTTTTTTTTTCCAGTAGTTGAAAGTAGGAAACTCTAATGTGTGTCTTTACATAGTGAATGCAAGTTTCAGTGTTTTTCGAGAAAATAAACACTTTTCTGAAGGGCAGAACAAAATTTATGGGAAAAGCATAATTAGAGAACTTCTGCTAAATCAGGGATTTTTGTGAGGTAATGATTTCAATAGACTGGAGACCATTCAGTGGCAAACCTTCTGAGAGTCAACTGAGTGGCCAGCTACAGTAGTAGTTATAACACACAAGACTCAAACATGTATGGGTCCCGGTGGGCCCATAGGATAACTATGCAGTAGGGAAAGGACTTAAGGCCCCTTGTCCCACATACACAGGCATGTATATTATAATTATTATCTCAGTAACTTTAGGTGATGAGCACAAACCAAAAACGTTGGGCTTTTGGATATTGGCAAAGGCTCTTGCTACCCCCATAGTGCCTTTTTTAGGCAAGGCTCAAAAGACAAACCCACCTCCATAGGTGTCACAAGGGATAAGAAACTAAGAGTAATGCTACTCAACGCCAGAAGTCTAAACCTCAAGATGCACGCACTCGAAACTCTCCTTAGCATGGAGAACATTGATATCTGTGCAGTAACAGAAACCTGGTTCAGGGCTCCCGAGAGCACCCCAGCACTACCAGGTTATACCTCATACCATGCTTTTCAGCCCCAAAACTTGGACCGAACCACAAAAGGAGGGGGAGTATCGATATTCATCAAAGATACCCACACCTCCAGGTTGGTGGCAAAGCACGAAGCATCAGAGACTATCCATGTGCAACTAACAGTGGGTAAAACTACCTTCCAGTTTATAGCTTGCTACAGACCACCCTCCCAAACCCAGGAACCCCACTCGGCCTTTCTGAGAACACTGGAAAATATGAAGGTCTCTCCAAACTCCATTATATTGGGCGATTTCAACTACCCAAACATAGACTGGGAGCATTACTCTAGCTCCAACACCCTAGCCCAAAGGTTCCTAGAATTTATAAACTCAAATGCTATGGAACAACTTGTTACCACTCCCACAAGAGGGGAAAACATACTGGACCTGATCATCACCAACATGGGGACTCTATGCTCCAGACCAGAAGTGTATCCCTCACTGGTAAGATCAGACCATAAACTAATCTCACTGGATATTCACATCCCGACCCCACCCCTGCCCAGAAAACCACAGTGTAAAGCAAATTTCACACTCCTCAAAACCGAGGTGGAATCCTTCAAAGCCCCCGGGCCTGTGGAAAATACGGCCCAGACCACAGAAGCCTTTATAAATGCATTCTATGAACACTTTCAGGAATGCATGGATCATGCGATCCCAAATAAAACCAAGACCCAATCCTCCAAAGGCAGACGTCCTGTCTGGTGGACCCCAGCCATAAACAAACTATACAATAGAAGGAGGAAGCTACTAAATGATAGAGCAAAATCCCAAAAAGGGAAGGCATCACTGATCAGTATTAGCAAAAACTATGGGCACTCATAAAATTGTCTAAGGCCAGCTTCGAGAGAAAAATTGCACAGGACACTAAGGATAATCACAAGGCTTTCTTTAGTTATGTTAGGAACCTGGGTGGTAATTCCCAGATATGCTCAGAATTAGTCCAAAATGACAAAAAATACACTGAACCCACAGACATTGCCAACATCCTAGCTGACAGGTTCAGCGCAAACTTCTCCCCACCAAAAGGGCAAATATCTATCCCAGCAGAGTGCTGCCCCCCTGACATCTCAGATGCTCAGGTAAGAGCCACCCTCTCCAAAGCAAAAAACACAGAATCAATGGGACCAGACGGTGTCCCGGGCTGCATCGTATATGAACTCCAAGAAGAGCTAAACCCAAACATAAAACTACTGTTCAATCTCAGCCTTACTACAGGATATATGCCCAAAGAGTGATGTACAGCAACAGTGGTCCCTCTCCATAAAGGTGGTGCCTCAATGGATCCTGGAAACTATTGCCCCATAAGCCTGACTAGCTTGGTCTGCAAAGCTATGGAAAGGATCATCATGGACCTCATAAATAAAGATATAGGGGACCTACAGACACTGGATACCACCCAGTTCGGCTTTGTTAAGGGCAGATCCTGCCTCTTAAACCTGGTTGATTTCTTTGAAACAGTCACCAAGACCATTGACGAGGGGAAGGTGGTCCACACAGCCTACCTGGACTCGCAAAAGCCTTCGATACAATACCCCACTCTGGCATTATAGATAAACTCACCAGCTTAAATATAAACCCCTATGTCACTAGATGGATTGCAAACTGGCTCAAGGACAGAACCCACATGGTTAGAATTGCTGGAGCCATGTCAGACTCCAAACCAGTTACAAGTGGTGTCCCACAAGGCTCAGTCCTGGGACCTCTCTTGTTCGGTATATATTTCTCGGAGGTACAGGCCAACACGGAAGGACTGTGGCTGACCAAGTTCGCAGATGACTGCAAACTGGACACCATAATTGACTCTCCAACCGACACAAGCATCCTCCAAAAGGGCCTCATAGAAACAGACAACTGGTGCCAGAGCCATGGCCTCAAGCTAAATGCCAGAAAGTGTATAGTCATCCCCTTTGGCAAAAACAAAGTGCCCACAAATTACCACATAGGTGGTAATCCATTAAGTACAGAAGAACTAATTAGGGACCTGGGGACCCAAGTTGATAGCAATCTCTCATTTGACAACCACGTGACCAAAGTGGTTAGAAAAACATTTTATATAGCCCACCTAATCATGAAGGGATTCACATCTAGTTCAGGGGAGGTCATCGTGCCTCTTTACTCATCCCTCATCATGCCCATAATTGAGTACAATGCCCCTTTTGGGATGTACCTTACCAGACACCTGCAGCAACTGGAAAGACCCCAAAAGTACCTCACCAAGAGGATCAAAGGGCTCAAACAGATGCCATATGCTGCCCGGTTAAAGAAACTCCAGCTCTACTCAGTGGCATACCGCCTGTTCAGAGGCGATCTGTGCCTGATGTATAAAACCATGTCCAACCCGGAATTAATGGACATGCTGCACCTCAGAAAATCCAAATCCCATCGAGCTACGCGCTCCAGAGACTTGAACATCAGCACTGAAATAAATAGGACATGCTGGAGGGACAGATTCATAACCCAGAGGCTCCCTTCACTCTGGAATAAAATCCCAGTCCAGGTTAGGCAGAGTCCCTCATTGACTCTCTTCAAGAGGAATCTTGATGAGTGGATGGGAGATCATAGGTTTACCCCGGGTATCACTTCTGTGTCACTGTTAGACAGAGGCAAAGTATACTAACCTCAAAAAAGGGCATAGCAAAATAAATTTAAAATGGGTGGCGAAAGCCAAACACATTTGGGCTAGGCTTATAAATGCCCTAGGGCAGATAGCCTAGTACGAACCTATAAATAATTAACAAATTATTTGGTCTTCAGAGGGTTGCTATTTTTATGCAATATCATGAAAAGGGGTGCAGTGACTGACAGGTACTGTTTTACGAAAAAGAATTGGCTGCAAAATGGTACAGGTATACCAGTATTCAACTCTGGAAATGTAACTATAGTCCTAATAGATAATACACAACCTTTTTATTAAGTGGTACAGTACATTACCCGTGACTGATAAATGATGAATACTACATGAATGAATAGCAATTACACCACAATATCACACATTTGGTATTGCACAATGTGCCCAAGCATTGTGCTCAGAGCATGATTCCCACTTACACTGGTAACACCTGGGATCGGATTGTGAATGGAGACTTGCACCTACTGCCTGTCTGTTTAAACAGGGACATCCCAAGAGATAAGCTTTTAGATCTGAATGCAGATAATTGCCATACCTTTCACCTTTAATTCTCTCTTAATCCCTCAAAAACTGGTGAGTTTTGGAGAAAAGTTACATAATTACATTTAATTAATGGCAATAATTAAAGTTACAGACTTTTACTTCAGAAAATGTATATTAAGTCAGATTATTTTATTCTGTCAATACCTCAGGTTAATATTATTAATATTTTAAAAGTGTCCCTGATTATTTCTGGACTTGTCCCTGATTCCATTGAGATTTGTCCCTGATTAGTTGAGGATTATAATTGCAATGTGATGGACAAAAATTGACATTTCTGCAAAATCAGTGTTGGTGGGGGCAACTCAAGCTAATGTTTAACTAATGACTACTCGTCAGACACCCACTTTACTCCCTGGGATATCAGTCACCTCTGAGCTATTATTGTAATACAAGTCCGATACTTATATTATAGAAAAAAATGTCATTTCTTCGCTGAATTCCGAGGAAAAACACTGTTTTCAGAATGCTGTCTTCTTAGAAGTGCAATAGTCCTATTTCTAGTAATCAGGTCAAGGAATATGATTTCAGAAACGGAAACGCTGTTGTTCGCATGAAACGTGCCAAAATAAAAAACGTTTAAATGAACTAGAGATCGGGTTAGGATGTCTTCATAATCATTTCAAATAACTGATAACAATATTTTTGTGCTGGCATGGATTCTGAAATCTGCTAGGGACTTTTTTTTAATTTGCAAGGGTCCAGGATCTGCGTGAAATACCCGATAGTGAAAGACACTCACCTCACAAGTCACATCTTCCCTCTGCCAATTATGAGCATTTTTTTTCAGATGTTATTATCAGAAAGATATCCGAAAAAAATGAAAATTGTTTCACTTCCGAGTTGTGCATTTCATTGTAATGTACCAAACAACTTAGTCCATTATTGAAATCTATTAAAAAATTACAATAACGTGGAAATTGAGCACAATGAAAGTGCAAGTGAATCGCACAAAATGTATCTTAGAACTGAAAACATATAGAACTGAAAACATAACACCCAAACGAATATATGTCTATCTAGCTATCTATCAAAATCTCTTCACCGGGGAACTGGGCTGGTCTGATACTAGAGGGCATTGTTTTTGTTCAAAAGTTTTTTTTTATTAATTTCTCTTCCAAAAATAACAAATAGCTTAATTAATGTTTATCCAAATGGTTAAAACAGAATAACAAACTATATACATTATTTACATTTGGCCTGAAGATATATTATGAGACAAAACAATCTATATCAAATTTGTGTGATACATAGACAAGTATTTCCTCTTTTTTCCCCTCATTCAAAAAGAGGGCATTTTTTCAGCCATGGCCATGGGGCTACAAATAAACCATGCATTAGCACAGCGTGTGGAATGAAATATTAAACCATAAGCAGACAAAAGCAGAAAGCTCAACAGCATGAATGAAGATAAAGTAGCTACTTGTTTGCTATAATAATGTAAGAGGTGATAATGAAGGAAAATTATGTCATAAAATATAAAATAGAGTGAGAGAAACATGGACTCGAATCAAATGATATATGTGGAGTTAGACCGTGTTAAACATGTTAATACCGTGATGTTTTTGTTATTTACATTATTTGCGTTTTGTAAAATTCCAAACGAGTGTAAATATTGTTGTGACGACAGAAGGATGTTCTAGCCGATGACAGAAGGATTGTTACGCTGCTGGACTTTGGTGCATACAACATCACAGGTATTGTATACAAAGGGTAGTGGATGTTAAATGTAAATTTGTGTAGGAGCTTCAATAGCTGTCATGAGGATGGAGTCTCCCATCGCTTGGGATTTAAGATAAAGAAGGCTGGTTCAGATGTTATGAGTGCGCTGAACTGCCAGTGAATTTCCCTTTTACATGTAGGAATGAAATCGGTACCCTCGTGTCCATAAAAACACCTTACCATTATATGTACAAGAATATGACTGATGACATTTTTTCACGTTATTTTATTCTGCACATCCTGTTTAGCAAATAAATGTATAAACCATCAGAAAAGTTATTCTAAGTAGTTTAATGATAGAAAACAATAAAAAATCCAGTATCAAGAAGTTACCTTAGTAATTATTTTCTATTTTTTTTCAACTGGGAGGCTCACAAGTCGAGATTTTAAACGTCATTTTTTTTTTTTATTTATATGGTCTTTTTTTTTTTTAAAATATTGTTTCTTTTCTGACAAATCATTGAAGACTTACTGAATGAAATAACATGACATACATTTGAGTTTAAGACATATATATTCTTCTACTAGTAACTTTCTAGATTCGTCAGAGTAATATTTAAAATTCAAATGTTTTATGCTAAGATATTGAAGGTTATGACTGGAAGTCTTCAAAGACTATGTTTGTCCATAAATTGCGCTTCTCATCCCCTTCAGTGACGAAGACGAGGACTGTTATGTACCACTATATACATTGCACATCAAATCCAATTCCTACTCGAATCTAAGTTTAGTAATTCACTTATATTTATACAAACTTGCTATTTCAGCATGCGTTATATTACAGCTAGTAGCAATTTATTACGAACCATATGCAGTCAAGAAAACATATAAAATGGACGGATTCCTACTGATCGCAGACTAAAAGTCCCACGGGATGACATACTTTCAACTGCAAAATGAATAAAAGGACTCCCAGAATAGTGCCCCTCCCCCGCCGAATACTGCAAATAAACAAGTAAATATTTATTTAGTTAGCAAAAAAAAAGATGCATACTTGGCGTGTTGCCCGGCATCCTTTCACTATTTCGGACGTTTATACTGCTACTTACATCCATGGAACACAATTTTTTTTTTTTTTTTAGCACAGTCAATACATATTTATACCACACACACACATGTTCTTTTTGGTGTGGAGCTTTTCACCCCGGGTCTCCGGTGAAAACGTTCTTTTTTTTTCAACCCAGTCGAGCACTACCAATGTAAATAAAAAATGCCTTAACCTTTATTATGGAAATGAAAAAAAATCGATTTTGTAGACATACAGTTGTTTGCCTTGCTTATGTCATACTGACCTGCTTTAAATACAGTATGAGAAGTTTGCATTATTATGAGAAAAGTCAGAAATAAATGTTCCTTGTATAATATATTCATATTCGCCAAGTATGCTGGAACAGCAACTCTGATTAATTAAAGGAAGATCACCAGTTTTAGGGGCGGGGATACAATATTAGTAAGTTCTGTTTGAAAAGCAGTTTTCTAAGTGCTATAATTTTAACGTTCTACTAAAGTGGTCACCTTCCTAAATAAAATAATCAGACCTTTCTGGAAAATCACCAGCTACCGCACTATTTGGTTTTTGTACAGGTTTCTCATTACATTCCCACACTGTGCGTTGATCAATAAGGCCGCAGTAATACGTAGCAGAATCAGACAGTGAGGTCTGGGTGATGGTCAGGGTTGTGCTTTTACTATCTGCCCTTGAAGAAAACCTCTGTTTAGCAAACTCTGCGGTGTTATCGTATCCAGACCGGGACCTGGCTCCCTTGTACAGAATGTACTGAAATGCCCGGTTCTGATACACACGGTACCAGTAAAGGTGTATGTACTGATTGCTGCTTTCGTACGTGCACCAAAGTGTTACTTCCTCTCCTTCCTTGGAAATCATTTGTCTTTTATTTTGTTTAACTGAATCGCAAAAACTGAAATCTACAAAAAAGAAAAAAAGACGTATAGAAAAATGTTATAAAATTTCAATAAGAATGTGAATGAATTGGTCTAATGAAAATAACTTGTCTGTTTATTAAATGTGGAACCTACCTGGCATGAACATAAATAAAACTAACACTAAACACATCATTAAAGGACACATTGTGGGTTGCAGCATGAAGTTGCGTTGTTTCATTTAATGGCAGCAGGTACGGCTGAATGTCATCCTTAAGTATCCTCAGGTGACACCCCGAAAAGGCTGGTTCTTGGTTGCCTCATGCGTGAGGATGAGCTTTGACTAGCTTCATACGTCAGACCCCAGAAAGCCTGCATTGTTCTCAAGCCCGTCACTTATGAATTCTGGACAAAGCAAAAAAATAGAAGGGGGGGGGGGCAGTGAAAGCCTTTACCACGAACATTTGTAATATGTCCTCGGTACGTTTTCTGAAGACGTAGATAGCTAGAACTGCAATGCTTAATGCTGTTTTGTCACAAATTCTGAGAGTAACAGTATATTTTAAGGCAAAATCAAGGACATAACTGAATAATAAAGAGCAGCTTTGTATGTTTATTTATACTTTTTGGAGCTTGTGCTAATTGCCCCTGGCCATTTCCAGAAAAAAGGAAAACCACTGTTACCTGGGCCAGAAGGAGCATTGTAGTCCAGGGAAAAGAAAATACATCTATCTTCCAAAACCATACCTCTCAACCTGGAAACATCAAAAATCTGGATAAGGGCCATGAAAAATAGGTACAAATCTGTACGCTGATTAACATCTAATTTGCATACATAATTATGTAACCCCACCCATTCCAATGGAATTGTGGGATACTAACTTTAGAACACAAACTGAAGAACAGACAACCAAAATATGGTGCCAGAGTCCCCCTGCAGCCATTCCAATGTTCAATTACCTGGCTATTTCGCCCCATTTACCATAAACACTAATATGTGCATACTGCTTTACTTCTATGCACAAACACTAACAGACATCTGATAAACAAAGCAATACTGCCTCACAATGAAAATAGACTTGGCATTCTCTGCCCTTGAAACTCACATTCATTGAAACAGCATTGAAACCTGCACCGCATCCAAAGAAAATGCATCTGGTCAGTGGTGGATAAAGATTACCTTTTCTTCTGAACTTGCAATTTTAAAAACACTTTTTTTTAACTTTGAAGTGCTGATCCTGGCTGTTTTCCTCCCCTTTCAGATCAATAGGGATGAGTTTGCACTCACGTTCTTCAGGCATTGCTCCAAAGTACTGGGCAGCCTTTTGATTGAGCTTTCAGTACAGCACTTAATATAATATAAGCAAGTTGGTGGGTCTTTATACTTGGTGCCAGCAGCAGCAAAATTTTAAATTGATTATGAGCTAAGCAAAGTAATTTATTCAATGCAGTTATCTGTGTTAGCTTTAAAAATAAATATTTGTATTATTTATTTTATTTTTTCTACAAGCTTGGGAGTGTAGAACAAAAAATGTTGCTATATTTTGCAAAACAGAAGTAGTGCCTTTAATTACTCCGTGGAGGATTCCAACCTGACTGCACTAACTTTGGTTACAATACAAGCTTCCCAGAAAGCAACATAGCTTTCAACCACTTTGCTGAAGAATGAGGGACAAGCTCAAAAAATAACGAAGGCAAATGCTTAAATTGGGCCAAATTCAAAATGTCATATATATATTTAGAAAGTTACTAGAATTACAAGTTTCACATTTGCAATATCATAGGCAAAACCAAAGAATAATAAAGGACAAAGGTTGTAATTTGGAACAGATTTTAAATAGTGTTTGTTCTACATGTTTAGTAAGTTGCTAGAGTTATAGGTTTTGCATTAGAGTGTATTTTCTAAAGATACGAAATATGACATTCAAACGTCTATCATTATTTGGTTGCTATTGCTTTGATCCTTAACTATCTGCTAGAAAACCACATAGTGTTTGAGGAACAGAACAAAAATATGAGGCAAAATTAACGAGATTCTATGAAATCAGGGACAGATGACAGGCGTGCACACCTGTTGAAGGCTGCAGCAACTGCATTAGCTGGTGATTTGTTGGTATGATGTAGTTTTCTTTTTGGGTTATGATGAGATGACACACTCTTTTTCTTTTTAATAGGTAGACCCTTGGTTTGGTTCTTATTACTTTTTAAGCTGTCGTAAGCCAAGTAATAGACATTTTAAGGAGTAAACCCATTCAACAAAACATTTGTGATATGGAAAGGTATTATGTTTGTGGTGCCTTTATAGTCTGTGTGTCTACAAGCCATACTGACTGTATTGTCTGAATTGTGTTAGATGCAGAGTATGTTAATTATATGCCCTGTGTAGATAGATCAAATCTTTCTCTTGATTAAAGAGTGCAGCGCTACTTCCTCTGATTAAAATATATATGGGAGCACTAGTATAATGCAAAGTATGAACTGAAATGGAACGGATAGATATCGCAGGAGACCTCATTTCATGCACAGAGATTAAATGCATATGTGTGCATTGTTAGTGATGTGTCCATTAAAAAGATAGATATCTTACTTACTTATTTGTTAATTTATTTGAGGTGGGGGCACCAAATGAGGACCTCTAAACTGGGTCCCAAATGTCAAAGTTACACCGAGGACCTCTAAACTGGGTCCCAAATGTCAAAGCTACACCTTTAGTATACACACAATTCTGTTATATACACACACACACACACACACACACACACACACACACACACACACACACACACACACACTGTTCCTTACCTAATTCCCAGCAAAGTCCCAAGCCAGCAGTGAAAACGGAAGCAGATTTTAAGCAAAGTCCCAAGCCAGCAATGAAAATGGCAGCAGATTTAACCTCAAAGCCAGCATACAAATCGGCAGCATAAGCAAAGCCAGCATTCATCTCTCGGTAGCACCAAAGTCAGCAGTTTCTGTCCAAAATAGCATTCTCTCGGCAGCAGCAGTAACTTCAGTTATTTTCAAATTCTCGGCAGCAAAGCACTTCCTGCCTGCTCGCAGCCAGCTGGAAATGATGACACGAGCTCCTTGAGCTCAATTCCGACTGGCTGGTAGTGCGGACGGAGCTGACATTATCGCGCACGTGATGACGTCAGCTCTGACAGCGCGGAAATTAAAAAAATAAAAAAACAAAAGCAATGAAATCGGAAATGAAGGGGTGCCACTCGGGAATCGTAGCACCCCTTAATTTGGACCCCAAAACTTGGTAAAAAACAAGTAATTCAGGATGGTTGGGAGGTCTGTCGAGGACTAATTGTATGGAGTCCTGTAGCAGAATATTGTACCAATTGTGTGTTAACAGAGGAGGTAAAAAGATCCATTTGAAGTGTTCTCCACAGATGGGTCAGATTTTGGAAACCATCTCAATCAGTTTCCATCTATGAGGGTCTGTCCTGGCCCTGCCCAACTTGTGTCACACAATGTTTTTCTCTGATGGAATGTAAGATGCTGGCAGAGTGAGATTGTGGTAAAAAGCCATACCCCAAGCTGCCATGGCTAGTCTGCACAGAAGATAGCATCTGGTTCCTTCTTGCTTAATTGTGTACCACATTACTGTGGTATTGTCTGCAAATAGATGTAGAGGTCCTGGAGACCACAGATGTTTTAGAGAGCTGAGACAATTTATGAGAGCCAACATATCATATATGTTGAAGTGTTCTGGTGTACCTTTTTTGTTCCAAAGACACTGCACCTTTATCCCCATAGATACTGCTCTCCAAGCAAAGTCTGAGGCAGCTGTTGTGACCGAGTGTGCTGGAGCAGTAAAGGAATGTTGGTGCTGGGACCACAGAGATTGCAGCTTCCAGTGTGTCTTTGTCACATGGAGCCTTGCAAGAGGTATCATGAGTATCACTGATACCATGAGATCCAGATTCCTGAGGAATTCCCTTGCTGGAACAGAAATCTGGGTGGAAAATTTCAGGAATAGAGCTAAATACAGATTGATTTTTCCTGTGTGCTGTTGAACTTGAAGAGCCCAGCAGACATCACAGAAAAACAATCAAGTGAGAAGGAATCAGAAAACACTTTTGATTGTTTTCTTGGAATCCCAGCCTGTGTAAGAGATCACTTACCCAAGTGGGAGATTCCTGACACTTTGAAAAAGACACTGCAAAGATAAGCAAGTCATCTAAATGAGAAGAAATGTGAATACATTGCAGACTGTGGTAGGCTATCACAGGAGCTAGTCTCTTTGTGAACATCCTTGGAGCAGTAGATAACCCAAGGGCAAGGCAGTGAACTCATAATGTGAGTCACACACAAAACCTTAAACACCTGAAATCTAGATCTACACTAATGTGATGATATGCATCTTTTAAATGTAAGGTCCCCAGGAAATTCAATGAGGAATAAGGGATGACAACTTGTTACGTAACAGTATATTGAACTTCTGCACTATCACAAACAGGTTCATGAAAGAAAGGTCCAGAATTGGTCTCAGAGAAGCTTCTTTCATTGGCACCAGAAGCATCCTTGAATAAAATCCTTCTCCTAACTGAGGAGGAGGGGCAACTTCTATCACCCCCTGATCAAGCAAATACTGGATGACACTAGATGCCATCCATAGCCTTGATGGATTACTCTCAGAACCCATCTGTTTGAAATAATCTGTTCTTAAAGAAACATAAGTTCAGACTTTCTGAAAGGATTAGCAGACTGCCAGGTTGGGAGGGGGAGGAAAGTCCCTCATATAGTTATTTAGACTTATTCAACTGTCCTTTGTTCTGGGGGCTGGACTCTTGCTTCTTTTTGAAACCTCCCTGCCACTGCTTTTTAAACATTTGCTTACCAGCAGATTGCTGTGACTGTTTATTTAGCTTTTTATTAAAACTAGACAAGAGCAGAGAATGGTAATCTTGGTGAAAGAGGGCTGAAAAATCTCAGAGATCCCTTGAATCAACTTCCCCTCCTCATCACACTTTTTAATGACCACTGCAGAAAAAGGTCCAAAAAGTAAAAAGTAGTTCTCTATCTAAAGGAGAATTGAAAATTCCATTTTTGATATCCTTTGAGAGGTTTTGTGATCACAGTCAGGTAAACCTCCACATAACAGTTCCAGTGGCAGCAGCCCTGGAAGCAGTGTCAGGAGAGTCGTGGGCACATTTTTAACAAAGGGTACTGACTTCAGGAATGGCAGAAATCAAATTTCACAAAGTACATTTTTCCTTAAAGGACAACCAATGCAAAAACATTCCTCATATTCTCACAAATGGCCAGGATAAACATCAACATAATGAGCCTAACAGTTGAGAACTCTAAAAACAAGAGCTACAGAAGCATGCACTTTTTCCCTGAACTTATCAAAAGTTTGTCTCTCTTTGTTAAGAGGCATTAGTATTAGCAAAATGCTTAGCAACATCTGGGTTTATTAAAGCTACACCTGCTGGGTCAGGTCTGGGATTAGTGCATAAAAACCTTAAAAAAACAGAGGAACTTTATATAACCTGCTTTTTTATGTGTTTGAGTGTGTGCGTCTGGAGGCAGGCTGACTGTTAGCAAAATTGCAGGCTTTAGAAAAACATCCACCAACACAGAAATAACTGGAGGAATAGGTGCAGGTTTAGGAAATTCCAGTTTCATTAAATCATAATATTTTCTGAGGGACTGAGAAACATCACCCTTTTCTTTTTCTGAAACAACTAATTCATTCTGGAAATAGTATCAAAGAAAGAGAATCTTTCACAGGGACCATCCAATGTGACAATCTCCTCAAAAACTGAATCAGAATTCTGTGCAGACATTGCATTATCTGTCCCTTCACATTCCTTTTGAAGTTCAAACTGAGTCTTTTCAGGAAAAGAAGCATCACTTTTTTAAAAAGAAACAGCCATATAAGAAGGGTCAGGAGCCTTCACTAAATCCAGAGCTAAGCACAATAAATTATTCCTATCCAGTATCACTGATACAAGAGAAGACATATGTTTAGTTTACCTGAAGAAGCAGGCCCAGATTTGCCAGCAATCACCTCCCTAAGGATGAGCACACCTTTCTGGTTAAGCAGAGAGACATTTCCTGCCCCTTCTTCTAGGAACAACTAGAGCGTCTCTTCCCTTTACCAGGCAAGGGCTCACTAACAGCCATAGAGGACCTGCCTATCCCTCAATCTATGGTAGCTGTGGGGACTACAGCAATGGGATCCAGGGAAAAAGATGAGTGGTCCGAGGAGTCAGCTTTGGGCACAGCAGAGTCACCCACATGTGGCTGAGACAAAATATCAACCAAAGTGGTAAAGGTTGTTTAAGGATCTTTCCCGGGAATTCAGTAACCTCCATGTTAGTTCAATGAGCAGCAGCACTAATCCCATAGTCATGATCATGCTTACATGAATGCGAGGTTTCATGGCCAGAAACAGTGCTGCCACTGGGGAACCATGCAGCGCAGCATGAGCACAGAAACAAGAAGCATTCGAGTTTGTCCCTGTGCAAAACTGCTTCATGAGATCATGCAAACAGAATCAAAGACAACCAAGGATGAAAATACTGCAATAACAACAGCAGTAATAACACAGTAAAGAAATGTGCACTGAGTGCAATGTATGCTACATCAATTATTTGCAGAATGAAATAATGGAGGGGTGTAAACGGCAAGGGCAAATACAAGGAAACACTCTGGACAGGAAAGTGTGCTGATGAAAATGAGCACAGACATGAATGAAAGGAATGGATAAAGAAGAAGAGGGCATATTAAATATGACAATCTTTTCAAGATCGTATATGTCAATGTATGTACACTTCCAAGACAAGTCAGTAGCATAACATTAAGCACATTGTAGATAGCACATTACGTACTGCTGTTTATACCTTCTGTGTGAGTATATTATATCATCACACATGATAGCATGTATGTGATGGTCACACAAGGTTACATGTCAATGGAGGTGAATGGTTGTGATAGAAACAGCAATGACATGCTCACCAGAGAGGACATTTAGCAAGGATGGTATATACAATAGGGGTATGTGCATACTCTGAAGATCTGCAAAATGACTTGCTTGAATATGACTGACATGTCACCATAGCTCTCAACCAATCAGGGACACATAGCAACAGACTCTTGGACAAATGTAGACAGAAACATGCACAATCATGGACACTTTAAAATATTATGTCCAGTAATCTGAGGCATTGACAGAATATGTGAATGTAACTTACTATAAATATTCTGCAGTAACAGACATGTACTACTATAATGATTGTCATTACTCTATAAGGGGAATTCACCACCCCTTCCCCAAAAATGACCACTTTTGGAGGGGTTAAGAAGGACAGTGTTAAACATAGAGTTGAATTCAGGGGAAATCCTGGGATGTTGAGAGGTTCGCATGACACATAACCCACAATTCCCACCAGCAAGAATCAAACTCATGCCATCAATGTTGTCACTGAACTGTGTATTTACTGAGGGCAACACAGAAAACAATATCACACAAGCATCTAGTAGAACACCTTGAAGGGAAGTCTGTACTTTCAATGTACTTTCAAATCATAATGGGTATGCATCTCAAAGAAAAGCTCTGTATGGCCAACCAGATGTGTGGGAGCTCACAGTGAAAATGTGATACACTTCATTACAGCATCCCTGATTGACATAGGTATCGACCATACCGATAACGGCCACGGGGCTACAAATAATCCATGCTCAGCAGGTGTGGAATTAAATATTAAACCATAAGCAGACAAACGCAGGAAGCTCGACAGCATGAATGAAGACAAAGTAGCGACGTGTTTGATATAATAATAATATGAAAGGTGATAATGATGAAGGAAAATGATGTCATAAAATACAAAATACAGTGAAAGAAACATGGACTCGAATCAAATGATATGCACGGAGGCAGACCGTGTTACAGAAGTTAATGGTGTGATGTTTTTATTTACATTATTTGCATTTTGTAAAATTCCAAACGAATATAAATATTGTTGTGATGACAGAAGGATTTTCTATCCGATGACAGAAGGATTGTTACGCTGCTGGACTTCGGTGCAGACAACATCACAGGTATTGCATGCAAAGGGTAGTGGATGTTAAATCTAAATTTGTGTAGGAGCTTCAATAGCTGTCATGAGGATGGAGTCTCCCAAAGCTTGGGATTTAAGATAAAGAAGGCTGGTCCAGATGTTATGAGTGAGTTGAATTGCCAGTGAAGGGCAGTAACGGTTTTAAGTAACTACTAGACTAGGTGCCCTTGTGGCCCATTTTCAGCTTGGCCAATTTCCCCTTTTACATGTAAGAATCAAATCCTGTACCTTGTGTCCATGAAACACCTTTACCATTATACCAACAACCAGTCCTTACTGGAGTGAGAACATAAAAGCTATGTAGATGTACAAGAATATGATTGATGGCATTTGTTTCACTTTATTTTATTCTGCACATCCTGTTTAGCAAATAAATATATAAATAATCGGAAAAGTTATTCTAAGTAGTTTAATGATAGAAAACAATAAAATTATCCAATATCACGAAGTTAAATCTTTATTGTTATCTAAGTAATCAGTGAGCATTTTGTCTTCAACTGGGAGGCTATCAACTGTCCAGATTTTCGCAGAACGTACAGATTTTTACTTTATATTTCTGGTCCTTTTCTCATAAAATGTGTGTTCTTTTCTGACAAATCATTGAAGACTGAAGTTACTAAATATAATGACATACATTTGAGTTTAAGACTTCATATTCTTCACAAAATAACACAAATCCTGCTATTCTAGTAACTTTCTAGGTTTATCAGAGTAATATTTAAAATCGGTCCCTATTTGTGTGCCTTTGCCTCCCCCCACCTTATTTTAGGCTTTGTCCAGATGTTTTGTGCTAAGATATTGAAGGTTATGACTGGAAGACTTCAAGACTATGTTTGTCCATAAATTGTGATTCTCGTCCCCTTGAGTGACCAAGACAAGGCTTGTGATGTAGTACCACAGTATACCTTGCACATCAAATGCAATTCCTACTCGAATCTAAGTTTAGTTACTGCATTTTGTATTTATACAAACTTGCCATTTCAGCATGCGGTATCTTACAAGTGGTAGCAATGAATGAACTGGAAACATGTAAGCTTTATTACGAAACATATGCAGTCAAGAAAACATAAAATGGACAGATTCCTACTGAACGCACACTAAAAGTCCCACAGAATGACATACTTTGAACTGCAAAATGAATAAAAGGACTCCCAGAATAGTGCCCCTCCCCCACCGAATACTGCAAATAAACAAGTAAATATTTATTTATTTAGTTAGCAAAAAAAAAAAAGATCCCTACTTGACAGCGTGTTGCCCAGCATCCTTTCACTATGTCAGACGTTTAGACTGCTAATAACATCCGTGGAACACGATTGTTTTTTTAAGCACAGTCAATAAATATTTATACCACACATACACATCTGTTCTTTTTGGTGAGGAGTTTTTTTTTTCAACCCTGTCGAACACTACCTGGTTAACAAATGTAAATAAAAAAATGCCTTAACCTTTATTATGGAAATGAAAAAAAAATCGATTTTGTAGACATATAGTTGTTTGCCTTGCTTATGTCATACTGGCCTGCTTTAAATACAGTATGAGAAGTTTGCATTATTATGAGAAAAGTCAGAAATAAATGTTCCTTGTATAATATATTCATATTCGCCAAGCATGCTGGAACATACCACAACTCTGTTTAATTAAATGAAGATCACCAATTTTGGGGGATACAAAATTAGTAAGTTCTGTTTGAAAAATAGTTTTCTAAGTGCTATAATTTTAATGTGCTACTAAAGTGGGCACCTTCCTAAATAAAATAATCAGACCTTTCTGGAACATCACCAGCTACTGTAGCACTTAGTTTTTGTGCGGGTCTCTCATTACATTCCCACACTGTGGTTACGGTCAAGTCAAGGGCGCAGTAATAAATGGCAGAGTCAGACAGGGAGGTCTGTGTGATGGTCAGGGTTGTGCTTTTACTATCTGCCCTTGAAGAAAACCTCTGTTTAGCAAACTCTGCGGTGTTATCGTATCCAGACCGGGACCTGGCTCCTTTGTACAGAATGTACTGAAATGCCCGGTTCTGATACACACGGTACCAGTAAAGGTGTATGTACTGATTGCTGCTTTCGTACGTGCACCAAAGTGTTACTTCCTCTCCTTCCTTGGAAATCATTTGTCTTTTATTTTGTTTAACTGAATCGCAAAAACTGAAATCTACAAAAAAGAAAAAAAGACGTATAGAAAAATGTTATAAAATTTCAATAAGAATGTGAATGAATTGGTCTAACGAAAATAACTTGTCTGTTCATTAAATGTGGAACCTACCTGGCATGAACATAAATAAAACTAACACTAAACACATCATCACAGGACACATTGTGGGTTGCAGCACGAAGTGAGGCACCCTTGCGTTGTTTCATTTAATGGCAGCAGGTACGGCTGAATGTCATCCTTAAGTATCCTCAGGTGACACCCCGAAAAGGCTGGTTCTTGGTTGCCTCATGCGTGAGGATGAGCTTTGACTAGCTTCATACGTCAGACCCCAGAAAGCCTGCATTGTTCTCAAGCCCGTCACTTATGAATTCCAGACAAAGACCACGAACAAATTATAAACATTTGTAATAAGTCCCCGGTACGTTTTCTGAAGACGTAGATAGCTAGAACTGCAATGTGTAATGCTGTTTTGTCACAAACTCTTGAGAGTAACAGTATATTTTAAGGCAAAATCAAGGACATAACTGAATAATAAAGAGCAGCTTCGTATGTTTATTTATACTTTTTGAAGCAAGTGGTAATTGCCCCTGGCCATTTCCAGAAAAAAAGGAGAACCACTGTTACCTGGGCCAGAAGGAGTATTGTAGCCCAGGGAAAAGAAAATACATCTGTCTTCCAGGACTAATTGCATGGAGTCCTGTAGCAGAATATTGTACCAATTGTGTGTTAACAGAGGAGGTAAAAAGATCCATTTGAAGTGTTCTCCACAGATGGGTCAGATTTTGGAAACCATCTCAATCAGTTTCCATTTATGAGGGTCTGTCCTGGCCCTTCCCAACTTGTATCACACTAAGTTTTTCTCTGATGGAATGTAAGATGCTGGCAGAGTGAGATTGTGGTTAAAAGCTATAAACCAAGCTGCCATGGCTAGTCTGCACAGAGAGTAGCATCTGGTTCCTCCTTGCTTAATTGTATAGCACATTACTGTGGTATTGTCTGCAAACACGTGTAGAGAGGTCCTGGGGACCACAGAAGGTTTAGAGAGCTGAGACACTTTATGAGAGCCAACATGTCATATATGTTGAGGTGTTCTGGTGTATCTTTTTTGTTCCAAAGACACTGCACCTTTATCCCCATAGATACTGCTCTCCAAGCAAAGTCTGAGGTAGCTGTTGTGACCGACAATGCTAGAGCAGTAAAGGAATGTTGGTGCTGGGACCAGAGAGATTTCAGGTTCCAGTGTGTCTTTGTCATGTGGAGCCTTGCAAGAGGTATCATGAGTATCACTCATACCATGAGACCCAAATTCCTGAGGAATTCCCTTGCTGGAACAGAAATCTTGGTGGAAAATTTCAGGAATAGAGCTAAATATAGATTGATTTTTCCTGTGTGCTGTTGAACTTTAAGAGCCCAGCAGATATCACAAAAAACAATCAAGTGAGAAGGAATCAAAAACACTTTTGATTTTGAGTTTCTTGACACTTTGAAAAAGACACTGCAAAGATAAGCAAGTCATCTAAATGAGGAGAAATGTGAACACTTTGCAGTCTGTGGTAGGCTATCACAGGAGCTAGTCTCTTTGTGAACACCCTTGGAGCAGTAGATAACCCAAAGACAAGGCAGTGAACTCATAATGTGAGCCACACACAAAACCTTAAACACCTGAAATCTAGATCTACACTAATGTGATGATATGCATCTTTTAAATGTAAGGTCCCCAGGAAATTCAACAAGGAATAAGGGATGACAACTTGTTACGTAACAGTATATTGAACTTCTGCACTATCACAAACAGGTTCATGAAAGAAAGGTCCAGAACTGGTCTCAGAGAAGCTTCTTTCATTGGCACCAGAAGCATCCTTGAATAAAATCCTTCTCCTAACTGAGGAGGAGGGGCAACTTCTATCATCCCCTGATCAAGCAAATACTGGATGACACTAGATGCCATCCATAGCCTTGATGGATTACTCTCAGAACCCATCTGTTTGAAATAATCTGTTGGTAAAGAAACAGAAGTTCAGACTTTCTGAAAGGATTAGCAGACTTCCAGGTTGGGTGGGGGGAGGAAAGTCCCTCATATAGTTATTTAGACTTATTCAACTGTCTTTTTATTAAAACTAGACAAGAGCAGAGAATGGTAATCTTGGTGACAGAGGGCTGAAAAATCTCAGAGATCCCTTGAATCAACTTCTCCTCCTCATCGCACTTTTTAATGACCACTGCAGGAAAAGGTCCAAAAAGTAAAAAGTAGTTCTCTATCTAAAGGAGATTTGAAAATTCCATTTTTGATATCCTTTGAGAGGTTTTGTGATCACAGTCAGGTAAACCTCCACATAACAGTTCCAGTGGCAGCAGCCCTGGAGGCAGTGTCAGGAGAGTCGTGGGCACATTTTTAACAAAGGGTACTGACTTCAGGAATGGCAGAAATCAAATTTCACAAAGTACATTTTTCCTTAAAGGACAACCAATGCAAAAACATTCCTCATATTCCCACAAATGGCCAGGATAAACGTCAACATAATGAGCCTAACAGTTGAGAACTCTAAAAACAAGTTACAGAAGCATGCACTTTTTCCCTGACCTTATCAAAAGCTTGTCTCTCTTTGTTAAGAGGCATTAGTATTAGCAAAATGCTTAGCAACATCTGGGTTTATTAAAGCTACACCTGCTGGGTCAGGTCTGGGATTAGTGCATAAAAACCTTAAAAAAACAGAGGAACTTTATATAATGTGCTTTTTTGTATGTTTGAGTGTGTGTGTCTGGAGGGGGATATCAGCAGGCTGACTGTCAGCAAAATTGCAGGCTGTACAAAAACATCCACCAATGCAGAAATAACTGGAGGAATAGGTGCAGGTTTAGGAAATTCCAGTTTCAATAAATCATAATATTTTCTGAGGGACTGAGAAACATCACCCTTTTCTTTTTCTGAAACAACTAATTCATTCTGGAAATAGTGTCAAAGAAAGAGAATCTTTCACAGGGACCATCCAATGTGACACTCTCCTCAAAAACTGAATCAGAATTCTGTGCAGACATTGCATTATCTGTCCCTTCACATTCCTTTTGAAGTTCAAACTCTGAGTCTTTTCAGGAAAAGAAGCATCACTTTTTTAAAAAGAAACAGCCATATAAGAAGGGTCAGGAGCCTTCACTAAATCCAGAGCTAAGCACAATAAATTATTCCTATCCAGTATCACTGATACAAGAGAAGACATATGTTTAGTTTACCTGAAGAAGCAGGCACAGAATTGCCAGCAGTCACCTCCCTAAGGATGAACACAACTTTCTGGTTAAGCAGAGAGGCAATTCCAGCCCCTTCTTCTAGGAACAACTAGAGTGTCTCTCCCCTTTGCCGGACACGGGCACACTAACGGCTGCAGAGGACATGTCTAACACCCAGTCTATGGTAGCTATAGGAACTACAGCACTGGGCCTCAAGGAGAAAGATGAGTGGTCCAAGGAGCCAGCTTTAGCCACAGCAGAGTCACCCACCTGTGGCTGAGACAAAATATCAACCAAAGTGGTAAAGGTTGTTTAAGGATCTTTCCCGGGAATTCAGTAACCTCCATGTTAGTTCAATGAGCAGCAGCACTAATCCCACATTCACGCTGCCCATCACGCTTACATGAATACAAGGTTTGATGGACAGCAGCAGTGCTGCCACTGGGAAACCATGCAGAGCAGCATGAGCACAGAAACAAGAAGCAAGATCATGTGGACAGACGCAATGACAACCGGGGATGAAAATACTGCAACAACAGCAGTAATAACACAGTAGAGAAAAGTGTACTAAGTGCAATGTACACTACAACAATTATTTTCAGAATTAAATAATGGAGGGGTGTAAACAGCAAGGGCAAATGCAAGGAAATGTACCCTGGGCAGGAAAAGTGTTCTGATGAAAATGGGCACAGACATGAATAAAAAGTGAATAAAGAGGAAGAGGCATAGCAAATTTGGCAATGTCCTCAAGATAGGGTATATGAAAGTATGTACACTTCCAAGACAAGTCAGTAGCATAACATTATGAATATATGTAGATAGCACATTACATACTGCTGTTTACACCTCTTGTGTGAGTATATTATATCATCACATGTGATAGCATACATGTGACAGTCACACAAGGTTGCATGTCAATGCAGGTGAATGGTTGTGATATAAACATCAATGACATACTCACCATAGAGGACATTTAGCAAGGATACTTATACAATAGACGTATATGCATACTCAATATCTGCAAAATGACTTGCTTGAATATGACTGACATGTCACCATAGCTCTCAACCAATCAGGGACACATAGCAACAGGCTGCTGGACAAACGTAGACAGAAACAGGCACAATCATGGACACTTTAAAATACTATGACCATTAATCTGTGGCATTGACAGAACATGTGAATGTAACCTATTATAAATGTTCTGCAGTAACAGACGTGTACTACTATAATGATTGTCATTACTCTATAAGGGAAATTCATCACCCTTTCCCCAAAAATGACCATTTTTTGGAAGGGTTAAGAGGGACCATGTTAAACATGGAGTTGAAATCAGGGGCAATGCTGGCCAGTTAAGAGATTTGCATCACATGTAACCCACAATCCCCACCAGCAAGAATCAAACCTGTGCCATCAATGTTGTCACTGAGCTGTGTATTTACTGTGTGCAACACAGAAAGATGTATCATACAAGCATCTAGTAGAACACTTGAAGTGATGTCTGTACATTCAAATCATAATGGGTATGCATCCCAAATAATAGTTCTATATATCAAATGTGTAGGAGCTCACTGTGAAATAGTGATACACTTCATTAAAGCATCCCTGACCGATGTAGGCATTGGCCATACCAATAACAACTCACACAAACACCACATTACTATAAGTGGATTCCCTACACATAGCTGGATATTGCATGCATCTGCCACATGTAATAGAAATGGATATTGCCTGAAGCATCTGCAATTGATGTGTGAATTAAGAAGAGATCCATACAATCTATGGTACAGCAGTATGTGAGAATGATGGCAATGCATCAACTATGCCTGTGTGCACAGAAAGTACAGCACTGCAAAGTCAAGTGTCTATGATCGAGGATGCTGTCACTGTAATATTGTATACCTACCAAACAATACCTGGAGCACCCATTATAAGTATATGTCAGATCTCAAGACTTATGACACATGATCACTGTCCCCCTGACATTGCCAGTGAAAATGTTATACTGCCATGAAATCCTGACATACATCCATATGTGTACATGCAAACAATCAAGTGGTATTACAGATGTAATGTAGTGGCATGTCCATGATGCAGTATACCAAACCAAAGTAAAGACGGTTCACCTCATCATCACAGCTAGCTCAAAGAATCAGCATGCAGGCTATACTCGAATAAGGAAACGCAAATAGCTCCACAAATTTATTTATTAAAGCTTACAAGAAGCTTAGAGAGAGAGATTAAAACTATACACAATACTGTTGAGCGCTTTCATTTGCAAACCGCAAACCTCTTCAGAACAGCTGTTATGTTCGAATTCAGACCATTTAAAATCTTTTTGTCACCATAGCCAGTACTGATATTCATTTAAAGTGACAGTGCTCATATTTTCAAAAAGCAAAAATATAATATTATTAAAACAGACTAAATAACTCATCAACAGCCTCTACTTGTAATAAATACATCTATACATATATTAAATACTGTAATACTGTAAAGTACTTTATAAATGTATAACCCATTCTAATAATAGGTTCATAGGTTCATACTAGGCTATCTGCCCTAGGGCATTTATAAGCCTAGCCAGAGTGCGTTTGGCTTTCGCCACCCATTTTAAATGAATTTTGCTATGCCCTTTTTCGAGGTTAGTATACTGTGCCTCTGTCTAACAGTGACACAGAAGTGATACCAGTAAACCCTATGATCTCCCATCCACTCATCAAGATTCCTCTTGAAGAGAGTCAATGAGGGACTCTGCCTCACCTGGACTGGGATTTTATTCCAGAGTGAAGGGAGCCTCTGAGTTATGAATCTGTCCCTCCAGCATGTCCTATTTATTTCAGTGCTGAGGTTCAAGTCTCTGCTTGATGGGATTTGGATTTTCTGAGGTGCAGCATGTCCATTAATTCTGGGTTGGACATGGCTTTATACATCAGGCACAGATCGCCTCTGAGCAGGTGGTAAGCCACTGAGTAGAGCTGGAGTTTCTTTAACCGGGCAGCATATGGCATCTGTTTGAGCCCTTTGATCCTCTTGGCGAGGTACTTTTGGGGTCTCTCCAGTTGCTGCAGGTGTCTGGTAAGGTACATCCCAAAAGGGGCATTGTACTCAATTATGGGCCTGATGAGGGATGAGTAAAGAGGCACGATGACCTCCCCTGATTGATGTGAATCCCTTCATGATTAGATGGACTATATAAAATGTTTTTCTAACCACTTTGGCCACATGGTTTTCAAATGAGAGATTGCTATCAACTTGGGTCCCCAGGTCCCTAATTACTTCTTCGGTACTTAATGGATTACCACCTATGTGGTAATTTGTGGGCACTTTGTTTTTGCCAAAGGGGGTGACTATGCACTTTTTGGCATTTAGCTTGAGGCCATGGCTCTGGCACCAGTTGTCTGTTTCTATGAGGCCCTTTTGTAGGATGCTTGTGTCGGCTGGAGAGTCAATTTTGGTGCCTAGTTTGCAGTCATCTGCGAACTTGGTCAGCCACAGTCCTTCCATGTTGGCCTGTACCTCCGAGAAATATATACCGAACAAGAGAGGTCCCAGGACTGGGCCTTGTGGGATGCCACTTGTAACTGGTTTGGAGTCTGACATGGCTCCATCAATTCTAACCATGTGGGTTCTGTCCTTGAGCCAGTTTGCAACCCATCTAGTGACATAGGGGTTTATATTTAAGCTGATGAGCTTATCTATAATGCCTGAGTGGGGTATTGTATCAAAGGCTTTTGCGAGGTCCAGGTAGGCTGTGTGGACCACCTTCCCCTCGTCAATGGCCTTGGTGACTGTTTCAAGGAAATTGACCAGGTTTAAGAGGCAGGATCTGCCCTTAACAAAGCCGAACTGGGTAGGATCCAGTGTCTGTAGGTCCCCAATATCTTTATTTATGAGGTCCATGATGATCCTTTCCATAGCTTTGCAGACCAAGCTAGTCAGGCTTATGGAGCAATAGTTTCCAGGATCCGTTGAGGCACCACCTTTGTGGAGAGGGACCACTGTTGTTGTACACCACTCTTTGGGTACATATCCTGTAGTAAGGCTGAGATCAAACAGTAGTTTTATGTTTGGGTTTAGCTCTTCTTGGAGTTCATGTAGGATGCAGCCCGGGACACCGTCTGGTCCCATTGGTGCTGTGTTTTTTGCTTTGGAGAGGGCGGCTCTTACCTGAGCATCTGAGATGTCAGGGGGGCAGCACTCTGCTGGGATAGATATTTGCTCTTTTGGTGGGGAGGGGGGGAGAAATTTGCACTGAACCTGTCAGCTAGGATGTTGGCAATGTCTGTGGGTTCAGTGTATTTTTTGTCATTTTGGACTAATTCTGAGCATATCTGGGAATTCCCACCCAGGTTCCTAACATAACTAAAGAAAGCCTTGTGATTATCCTTAGTGTCCTGTGCAATTTTTCCTCTTGAAGCTGGCCTTAGACGATTTTATGAGTGCCCGTAGTTTTTTGCTAATACTGATCAGAGATGCCTTCCCTTTTTGGGATTTTGCTCTATCATGTAGTAGCTTCCTCCTTCTATTATATAGTTTGTTTATGGCTGGGGTCCACCAGACAGGACGCCTGCCTTTGGAGGATTGGGTCTTGGTTTTATTTGGGATTGCATGATCCATGCATTCCTGAAGGTGTTCATAGAATGTGTTTATAAAGGATTCTGCGGTCTGGGCTGTATTTTTCACAGGCCCGGGGGCTTTGAAGGATTCCACCTCAGTTTTGAGGAGTGTGAGATTTGCTTTAGAGAAGTTTTTCACTGTGGTTTTCTGGGCAGGGGGTGGGGTCGGGATGTGAATATCCAGTGAGATTAGTTTATGGTCTGATCTTACCAGTGAGGGATACACTTCTGGTCTGGAGCATAGAGCCCCCATGTTGGTGATGATCAGGTCCAGTATGTTTTCCCCTCTTGTGGGAGTGGTAACAAGTTGTTCCATAGCATTTGAGTTTATAAATTCTAGGAACCTTTGGGCTAGGGTGTTGGAGCTAGAGTAATGCTCCCAGTCTATGTTTGGGTAGTTGAAGTCGCCCAATATAATGGTGTTTGGAGAGACCTTCATATTTTCCAGTGTTCTCAGGAAGGCCAAGTGAGGTTTCTGGGATTAGGAGGATGGTCTATAGCAGGCTATAAACTAGAAGGCAGTTTTACCCACTGTTAGTTGCACATGGATAGTCTCTGATGCTTCATGCTGTGCCACCAACCTGGAGGTGTGGGTATCTTTGACGAATATTGATATTCCCCCTCCTTTTGTGGTTTGGTCCAAGTTTTGGGGCCGAAAAGCATGGTATGAGGTATAACCTGGTAGTGCTGGGGTGCTCTCGGGAGCCTTGAACCAGGTTTCTGTTACTGCACAGATATCAATGTTCTCCATGCTAAGGAGAGTTTCAGTGTGCATCTTGAGGTTTAGACTTCTGGCATTGAGTAGCATTACTCTTAGTTTCTTATTCCTTGTGATACCTATGGAGGTGGGTTTGTCTTTTAAGCCTTGCCTAAAAAAGGCACTATGGGGGTGGCAAGAGCCTTTGCCAATATCCGAAAGCCCAGGGGTGACAGGTGCAAGCCGTCCCTAGCGAAGCATCGTGGCTTGTCGTGCATGTCATCCCAGGCTGACAGGCATTGGATCCCCTTTGAATGACACCAATACTTAAGCCAATTGTTGAAATTGATCATCTTGTCTTCATATTGGTGCATCATTCCTGGTGAGGGTAAGATGCTACTCAAGGTCAGGGTCATACCGGCCTGGGCTACATGCTCAGAGAGCGCCTCTATGTCTCTTTTCATGTAGTCCAGGGAGGTACGTCTCAGATTATTCACACCAGCATGGACAATGACTGAGTCATATTTGTACTTGCCTCAGAGTGACCTGAGTGCTTGTGTTATGTGGCAGATCCTAGCGCCCGACAGGCAGCTCACCGTGACCTCCTCCTTGTTCAGCCTGGTGAGTGGGACGTCAGTGTGCCTAATGATAGAGTCAACTATTACAAGTGTATCAGGTGTGTTGTTTAGCCTTAAGGGCTGTGACTGTTTGGCACACTGGCTTTGTGAGCTATGTGTTGCACGTGTTTTGTTTTGGGGTAGCGGTTGCTTGGGTGTCTGCTTTGGAGGTCTCTGCTGCTTAGGCAGATTTTTATTTAGAGGCTCCGAGTATGTTTTTGTGTGTTTATGTGTTTGGTTTGCTGTCGTCGTAGGTCTATGTGAGACTGGAATTGAACACAACCTAAAATACATGTATTAAAATCATATGCATACTTATAAAATCATCTCCTACACCAGTATAAAAATTGTCAACGCAACAATAGAAAAGGTTTTATAGAAATGTAATCATTAATACCTGGTTCTTTTGTTGCATCTGTCAAAACCTGCCAGATGCTTTCTTTTTTGCTTAACGTTGCTTTCACATTCCCACCCTTATTATCTAATAAAATTTGATCTATAATGGCAAAACTGAACTTATGATGAACACCCTTCTTTTCTATATGTCTATATAAGGCATTTTTGGTATCATGTACCTTGATTCTATATACATGGTCGTAAATTCTTTTTTTAAAATGCCTCTCTGTTTTGCCAATATAGTAGGCGGGACATGAAGTACAAACAGCTATGTAAATAATATTCTTAGAATTACAATTACCTTTTTTAAATTTCATGTATGTTCTACTTTCATTTTGCAATTTTATTCCTTCACTCTCATTAATAAACTGACACTGATTACACATTCCACATTTGGTAGTAGCTCTCCTCACCTTTTGACTGTCTCTTTCTTTTATTTCTACTTGTAATAATCTCTTAATGTTCATGCCCATCCTAAATATAAATTTAGGTTTTTCACCCACCACTTGCTTAATTTCATCTGTTAGTGTAAGATTCTTCCACTATCTATTTATAATAGTTATAATTCCATTCACATAAGGGGAATATGTTAGAATACATGCTTTACCAGTTAATACATTTTCCTGTGTTTTACTATGCATTTGGTTTACATCTTGTTCTTTCCCTAATATAGGGTTATATTTTTTACCCCATTCATTTATAGCATATGTGGAAATATCCTTTAATAGGGCTTACGGATACCAAACGTAACAATGCAGTTATGTTCTGTAATTCGGGAGTCTGTTTAACAATGTCTCAAGTACTGATATATCATATGCAAGTGCATTGCTACAGGGCACACATGAATATCAGAAAGTACTTCTTCAGTCAAGCACATGTCACTGCCCTTCCCTTGTGTTTATGAATACATTTCCATGCATTGGAGGATTAGACCCCAGTAACCACAGTTACATATGCTAAACAGTTCTTCACAAAGCACATCGCTCAGAAGCTGACATGAGTGGAAGACGGAAAAGTATTAGCACATGTGCGATTCAAATTTCAGGACTTCAACTTGCACTCGTGAGGTAGCAGTGTCCACTGGTGATCATTATCAAACTGTGTACAAATAGGGACACACAGTATCTGCTCTGATTTGGTTTCCACCAAAATTCATCTGTTTGTTGTGAATGTTTCATGTGTCAGGCTAGCGAGATATGTTACAGGATAAATTGCTGGCAGCTAGGATGATGTGCATGCTGTGGTTTATCTTTGCAATGTATTGGCCAAAGTTTTATTCCATAAATAACCATTGGCCTTGCCTTCCATGTTTACAGGATGTTTATTATCAATGAAATGCTGTTCTTTGCAATAGTTAAATAGTGAAAAATGTAATGCAGTGTGCTTTCCTTCATTCAAACAGGTTCAGCAGGGATGTGCTGCCATCAGCACTCTGGATAGTACTGAGTGTGGAAAATACACCTGTGGCATAGCTTTCTCTGTGGCACAGGGTGCAAGAGCAATGAGTTCCTGGTCAGAACACAGGTGAGCTAGGATCCAGATGATTTTTTTTTTACAAATGGTGCCAGGATGTCATTAACTAAGTACATATGATTAGGACTGCAAATGTGACTATCAATGACTTCACTATCTAGGTGCCGGAAACTGTTGAAGACTGGGGGTCAGAGGGTGAGAGGGGCACTTAGGGATCTAAAAAGTGCAATTTTTATAACTATTTACTACCACAACATAGGTTCACTTAGAGGACATTTTAAGCTTAGCCAATTCCCTTTTGGTGCTTGAATTAATATTGTCTGATTGGTCTTACCTATCCCATGGCTGATAATTGTATATTAGCCCTAGTAAGAATAACTGTGATCATACCATAGATAATTTGAGGGGACCCATGTAAGGGATGCAGCATTTAGAAACTGCCTCTATCCATTAGTGGCATGAAGGACAATCCTGGAGTATGTTTTCTATTACCCATCCTTAGATCCAAGTTGCATTTCAACATGGACGAATGAGCTTTGTTTTATTGTTCTAGAAAGTCTGTTCTAGAGCAGTGGTAGCCTCTGTGATATATATCCATCTCTCCACAACATTCAGTTTAGATACCTGGACTGAGTATTTCTGATGCTATTTGACTTGCTGATGTTCAGTATGTCCATCTGTATTAGGTCGGAAGATGCCTTGTATGCCAGACATGTCACATCTAAGCACTCTGTAGGATACTGAGTATAGTAATAAATCTTTGAGGTGGTCCATGCAAGACCTATTGTTTAGGACTTGTATCCTTTTAGTAAGGTATCTTTGAAGGTATTCTAATTCTTGCATGGGGCTGAACAGATACATGCCAAAGTGGGCATTATACAAAATTATTGACCTAATGAGAGTTTTGCAAAGAGGGACAATGACATCTCTAGCTCTAGTCACAATCAATTTGTTTATAAGCTGTGCAGTATAGAAATGCTTTCTTATGACTTTGGGCACATGTTGTTCAAAAGTTAGGTCACTGTACACACAAGTTCCCAAATGCCAAACAATTGAGTCAGTTCTCAGGGGGCATTGTCATGATTTTGACACCAGTTATTATTTGGGACAAACCTTCCTGCATGATGGTTAAGTCATTTGGGGATTCAGTAATGGCTCCTAGCTTGCAGTCATCTCAAACTTAGCCAGCCAAAGCTTTTCCTTTTACTGTTGAGATGTATATGACAAGCAGAAAAAGTCTCAGCACCGAACACTGGGGACTCCATTGGTGACTGGTCTCTTCCCCTGTTTTGATCTCCTGCATCCTGTGAGCAAGTTGGCAATCCAGCTAGTGATGCAAGTGGTTTCTCCTACATTATTCATCTTTTGTACCACACCTGAGTAGGGGATTGTATCAAAAGGATTGGCCAGGTCAAGGTAATGTGGTGTGAACTGTTTTACCTTTATCCATTGCTTTGGTAATGAGTAAAGCTTAAAATTTGCCCATGATTTTGAGCCTTTCACACTTTCCTCTGGGCTGTTTTCAAACACATTTTTAGGGCTATGCATACATGTATGCATTCTTTGATTCACCTTCCTGATTACATTAAATTATATTCATCATATAATACAGCACCAGTTGTGAGACTGTGTTTTAAATTTGTAGTTTTGAACAGTCTTCTAGTAAGCAATGAAACAAAATGTATGATCTAACAATGACAAAACTACCCATTTCAGAAAATTTCAACCATAAAAGGCCACTCAAACTTCTGTCATTACAATCCACCAATATCAGTAGGGTCTGTATTAGATAACCGAATGTTATCTTTAGCGAACATTCACATGAGCGAAAATGCCGGCAATCGAATTTTGTATTGTGGGGGGCCATGCCCCCCCACTAACTATATTTTTCAACTCCAAGATCGCACTACAGTGAGGAAAGGGAAAATATCCCACTCCTCACTGTACCACAACCCTGCAAACACCCTTTTGATTCCTGGCATTTTCGTTCATGTGAGCGTTTGCTAAAGATAACATTCGGTTATCTAATATAGACCCCATCAATAAATATGCAAAATGTCTGCAGAAGTAAGCCATCCAAATAATTCCAAATGAAATGGATCTCTAACTAATGAAGATGATGCTGCTAGGAAACAACTTTATATTTCATTGTTTCATCTACAAATAAAGTATATGTTGTCCTTGAAAAATAAATTGCCTATGTTACATTAAAAATCAATAAGCTAGTAATATTTCAATAAGGAATGGGTGGCAAACTGATAACAGGTTCATAGTTACTAGGTACCTGCTCCAAAGTTCACAGGACTGCAGCATCCACTCCCTTTGAAGTACAACATCAGAGAGCCATCTGCATACTGTGGGAGTAGAACCCACAGCCTTCTGCATCAATAGTAAGACTACTACCTGTTGTGCTACTAAGAATACAAACAGACTTGGAATAAGCAGCACTAAACCTCTACCCTTGTAACTCCCAGCAATTTTTGTTTTATTTATTTAACATTTGTTTATCAGGAAAGTCCAACTTGGAACAAAGCTAATTTTCAGCAGAGGCCCAGGGAGAAATGATCCAGCCATGTCTTTGTAATGTGGGAGGAAACCAGAGAACATGCAGCACCCCAGCCCAGAATCAAACCAGATGACTTCTTGTAAGGCAACAACACTACCACTGCACCATCCACTTGACACAAGTAAAGCATTCAATTTCACGGCAGAAGAAATCTGGAAAATTTATTCGGAGATAGGCAAAGGCCCAAAACCAGGGGCACATTTTAAATATTGCTTGTATAATCTTAGAAAGTTGCTAAAATAGTGTTTTGTGTTACCGTGTGTTTGAAAAAAAACAGGAAGACTGAAACTTAAAGGGCTATCATTACTTAGTGAATTCCATTCTCACTGATTTGCTAGAAAACCACACATTTTAAGAGGAACAGACCAAAAGTATGAGCCAAATATTCTGTGAAAATCTACACAGTTGAGAGCTATGGATTTAACTCCCTGAATCACAAGTGGTGGTGTGGGTGGAGAATAGAGGCTGTTGTACCTAAGGTACAGGGTTTGACCCTGAGTAATTATTGAGCTACTGTATAAAACAGTCTTTGCAATTCAAAAAAGAATCAATAATATTCAGCCTTCCAAAAGCAAGCAGTTGGCTCTGAAGCAGTAAAAAAAAAAAAAAAAGATATATGTCAAGCTGATCGGGGGGGGGGTGCAATGTTGTACTGATAGAATGGTATTATTTTGTTTAATAACACAAGTGTGTGTGAAATACTAAATCAAAATCCAATAAAGAAAAATAATGAAAGATATTTATTTCGATGACAAATGACAATATTCAGAATTTCTATGTGTCAAAACCTGGGATGTAATATTTTATTCAAACCCCAAAGTTCTTAAAAATTGGTTGCTCCATCTTATAACAGTAGAACCCCCCCCCCCCAAAAAAAAATGTAATAATTTCAATTTTAAAATACCAAGAGAGTGCACCTATCTCTGTAATTGTGTGCTGAACCCGATACTTCTGTTATAATCTATCGTGCACAAACATTGATAAAGCTAAACCAAGGATGGTGGCTTGACATGTAAAACTGGACTGGATATGTAATCTTGAGAGTCTCCTAGTGTCACTGTTCCATTATCAGTGTTTCTGTGTTCCACATGGTTTACAATATTTTGGCTGGGCAGGAACATTTATGTTTGTCTACTTAAAGATATAAATGGCTATGAATCTTATGGTCTCTGTGAATGTTGGCCTAGTATTATCCTATGTTTCTATTGAAGTTTTCCAAAATATAAATTCCAAAAACTGAAAATCAAAAACCATAAAAGAAAAAACGAATTGTTTTAGGGGGAATGCTCTCCTTCACCCCTCATGTCAGGGGCTTGTTACACCATAGTGCAGAGAAAGGTAAAACCCCTGAAAGTCTGCACTGCTGCAGTAAAATGCTCTGTGATGTTAGGTATTTGAAAGGGGAATACCAACCAAATAAACATTAACACGTGTATGTATGCCTTCCATTATCAGAACACACTGCTCCCTATCCCACCTGCACTCCTCTTTTTTTTTACTCTTTTAGAGAGTACTTTTTTAATTAAAGCACCAACTTACACTGCAGTTCTCTAATAGCAATTTATTTTGTGGTAACTTCTGAAAGCAGGCTGCCTGCTGCATCTATCTGTTGTATGTGATCTGACCCATTTTCTGCCTGCAGAAACAGTTTAAATGCAATTATATTTCAAACTCTGCTGTTCCTGCTATAATAATATCATTCCCACACAGTTTGAGCATTTCACTTCTTCTGGGCTTAACCAAGGCTGGAGCCCTTTGAAGGGTCAAAATGTATTCCTTTCACTGCCATAGACCAACAGCTTAATTAAAGGTAGCCCACAACATTAATACATTCTTATAAAATGGCAAGTTTGTTCTCTACAAGATAGTTACATGGTTGCACTGCATTTCACCCCACCAAACTTTCCTGTGCTGCCGTTCAGGTTACTTTTTCACTTCTCATCTGCACTGCAGCTTTTGAGTTTGAAATATTTCTTAACTTTCTCTTTTACCTTAGTTGTCTTACTAGGTCATTCCTAACATATAAAAAAAACTGCCTTACCTAGCAGACTTCTATTTAACTGCTCATGTAACCACAAAACCAGAAAAAATCCAGTCTGTGTTTTATAATAGCTCTTTAAATATTATCTACATGTGAGTCAGTATAAGTACATATTAGGGATACCAACTCTGTCATTACTAAAGCATCTCTTATTAACAGTTTCTCATTAGCATATATAAATGTCTGATAGCACCATCTCTTCACAATAAGTATCTAATGTATCCCCTTTCCTATAACTTAAGAAGCAACGTAACCTATGTCTTTCTACTTAATGATTTAGATTCTGACTCATAACATACCATTTTAGGATAAATATTGTATTATCACTAGGAACCCATTGCTTTTTTTGAATAATCAACAGCACACCATCACCCATCATGACCTATTCCAGGGATGGAGTCTAAAAAAGTCACCCAGGGCACTGGGCATGTCTAACAGCAGCAATAACCTCTGACTTCCAGATTTTTTAAAAGGGCAAAATACATATACCAGCCCTAAAGCAAAGCACATTCTCTATAATCCCACCTGTATACACATCCATCTGTTTGTACACTCAGATAAACCTCTGGTTGCCAATACCCTGCAATGTCTAGGGGAAAGCTCCCACAATCTCAGGTTTACTACCCTGAGAACCAGACCATTTACAGCAGCTCACAAACTTCATAAATCTTGCTACTAAAGGACTTACTCTATGCATAGCTCTCATACTATTAGTAATGGAGGACATTGAATAACCCATCCACTAATGCTTATGAGTCACAGCTGACATATAGTAACCCCTCATAACTGCCTCCATGCATGGGGCTTACTAGGCAAATTGGTGTGACAAAGATAGATTGCTATATTACATTACCACAGATAAAATACACTTTTTATTATCAGCCCCCCTCCCCCGCCCAGTTGAGAGAGAGAGAACGCTTTTTAAACAATGAGGTACAGAGTGTCTTATGTTTGGCTCACATATCTAACTGTCTTGAATGCAACACAAATGCAATTACTGGGCAAACAGATTTTAAACCCTTCTGCATACCTTTGACAGGCAGCATTGGGGGTATTAAAGCAATTTTCAACAGTAATGTATAATTCTATTAACATGCAAGAAAAATATATAAATCATTTACCTGCACATTGGATATGATTGCACCATACCTCTAAGCCTTCCCACCTTCAAAATTATAGCAGTGACTATCAAAAATCATAACACTTAAATTTTAACCAGTAGTAAACTTGGACTCACAGGGAGGGAGACCGGCAGGAAGCTTTTACTTGCAAGGTGCCTGTAATATCACACACACACGCACACTCACACATGCGCTCGTGCACACGCGCACACACACACACACACACACACACACACACACACACACACACACACACACACACACACACACACACAAAATGGAGTACAACCTAAAGTAATAACAGAGTAATTCTCCTTACCATGGGTGTGCTAGCAGCAATGATGTGATCAGGAACATTTTCTGTGCATTTTGTGTTTAAATTCACGTTAGAGTTGGGTCCTTTAGGTCTTGCAGCTGTAAAAGTGTGTGGGGGGGCACTCCCTCCCCCTCACTCTATGGTTCCGGTGCCTGTGCTTCACTAAATAATGTGTCTTCCACAAAATTCTATCAGCAATGACTACCTCAATAAACCTGTATAAAATAGTAGCTGTTTTGCAGGCTTCAACGTAAATCGCAAGTTAACTATGTGTGCAACTTTCTACAAATAACAAGGGGTTGTATATCATTTAAAATGATTTGCATGACTCAGCAGACATGGTAACTATTTGTATAGGGCTGGATATCCTGAAAAGTGCCTGAAGTATGCTTATTTACAGTAAGGGCAGTTTCCACATATTAGATAAATATTTCATCCATCATTCTACTAAAGATGCTACAGTGTATTCTGATGAGATAGAGAAGGTGATGACAGACACAGGGCTGTAGAGGATGTAGGAGGTACTGTCCTGACACATTCATGGACATCCTAATGGTGTGTTGGCGTGATGTGTTTTCTCAATCAGAATATGTCCTGCTCTCTATCACGAATTGCATGAGTTAAGGATAGAAGAGATGTAGACTGACAATAATTCATTCATCCATATACATCTGTTTGAGTAAATTGGGACATCTGAAATATAATGGTGCCACGTGGGAATTGACTTTTGACAGTTATATAAATTGTGGCCCACCTTATAATCTACTTGACAGGCAGACATATCATACTTATGTAGGAGAAGGGGTAGACAGATGGATAGGTAACAGATACAATGTATCAAACTTATGTAGGAGAAGGGGTAGACAGATGGATAAGTAACAGATACAATGTATCAAACTTATGTAGGAGAAGGGGTAGACAGATGGATAGGTAACAGATACAATATATCAAACTTATGTAGGAGAAGGGGTAGACAGATGGATAAACAACAGATACACAGGAAAGAGACCTCTGAAAACACTCCTTGAGAGCATCCCTTACTACTGGGTTAAAGCTTTGACAAGATGCAAACATAAGCTTATACATCTGATCATCACCTGAACATGGCACGAAGGGGATCCTAAAACAGCTTTTGAAACCTTGCACACTACAGGAGCATTGATAACCTATTGAATCAAGGTAAAAGGTTGGTATTATCCATCAACAGAGCCATGTTAGTATGCAGAAACCATGAGATAACCATTGCATCCATCAGCCTAACAGATACACACATCTAAAGAGTGGTGGAATTGAAGGAGTGAATACAAGGAGAGAAGGACATACAAATAACTATGTTTGGAGTAACAGAACATTCATGGACACATTTTTGGTGTGTTCTCATTATTAACCTGCCCTGCTTTGTAGCATGAAGTGACTGATATAGGGGTAAAGAAGGTTTAAGAGGGGGACAACAGGCTTATGACAAGCTGAACAAGGTTGGATAGATATCTCCTAGTTGTTGGGATGGACATGACTTCATAAACTCTTTTTTGTCTAGTATCCAATATATATCTCCATGAGAACCCATAACTTTTGCAACTGTTAAGTTGTGGGTGATTGAAAATATAATAGACATATAACATCACATTAAGAAATGACATAAGAGACATCTTGAATTGAACCCTTGATGCTATGTGCAAAAAAAAAAGTATTCAGACAAGTGATTTATGTCAGCACTACACATCGGCAGTTACACTTTGTTACATTCAACAGTGTACAGAACTGTCAGACTGTTTCAAAGTAGTGTTTCTACTCTTCCTTAACTCTTTTTCTCCTCTGCATTTGCATGGTGTTTGCCATCACACACCTGTGCCAAGCAGCAGTGAATGGCTGTTCTTGTCCTATGGCAAAACCTGGTGAGTTCTTGCCATCGGCCATAATAGTTGAGTTATCTTTGCACAGTGGTACTTAAATATGCTGTGCTATAGGAGCACAGAGTTAAAGGAGAGTAAAGACACTACTTTGAAACAGTTACTCTTGAAAGTTCTGTTCACTGCTGGATGTAACAAATATATATATATATATATATATATATATATATATATATATATATATATATATTTGCCGATACCATCAAGGGTTCAATTCCAGATGCCTCTCACATCATTTCTTAATATGATATTATAGGTACATGATATGTTTAATCACACACATTTTAACATTGCCCTAGTTATGAGTTCTCATGCAGATATATCGGATAATGGCCAAAATACATTATTTGTATTGACATCCACACCCACAAATATCACATATTTATCCAACCTTGTTCTGCTTGTCATAAGCCTGTTGTCCCTCTCCTAACCCTTCTTTACCCCATGTAATTTATTTCATGCTCCACGGCATTGCAGCTTAATAATGAAAACAGACCTAAACATGTCCATGAATGTTCCATTATAACAAACATTGTTATGTGTATGTCCATCCCTCCTTGTATTCACCCCTTCACTCCCACTCCTTTTTACATGTGTGTATCTATTTGGTTGAAGGATGTACAGGTTTCTGTATACTGACATGACTCTTCTGATGGATAATATAAACATGTTACTCTAATTCAATAGGTTATCAGTACTCATGTAGTGTGCAAGATTTCAACATCTGTAGGATTACGTTTCTGTCATGTTCAGGTGATGATTGATTAAATGTTCATCTAATGTGTCCTTACTCTGCAGAATCATACTGAACACTCATCTTCTCAGTATTTCCAGACTTGCACAAATAGTTAGTTTATCTTCTGAATCACAATAATCGTTTCAAAATATGTACCACCCCTTGTCATTTCTAAAACACTGTACACACAATTAACTTGTGATTTGCAGTGAGGTCAGCAAAACAACTGCTAGTTGTACAACTGTATTGAGGTAGGCATTACTGATACAATTTGGGGAAGACATACTTTACTGTAGTCATTGATAGTCACATTTACAGTCCTGATCACATTTACTTAGGTAATTCCATCCTGACATCATTTACAAAAAAAGGAGAGAGAACAATGTGGATTTGAGCCCTGGGTCACCTGTGCTCTTACCAGAAGCATACTGCTCTTACATACTGAGTCACAGAGAAAGCTAGAGAACCAAAGCATTTTCCATACTCAATACTGTCCGGATAGTTGGCAGCAGTGCATTGCGATTGCATGAAAGAAGGCATAACTACATTAACATTTTCAATATTTCCCTTAAGCAGAGGAATTGCATTTGCTCAGCACTTAACATTGTGCAAATGGGGAAGGCAATGGTAACAGTTATTTATGTAATAAAGTTTTGTCCCCAACATTTCAAAGATAAACTACAGCATGACCATCATAGTAGCTGCCAGCAATTTCTCCTGTAACATATCTTGCAAGCTGCTTCACAAGTCCAAGTTGAATTCATGAAATGTGAATCATGCATGTGTTAACACTTTGGCATAATCCACACAAATCAGTTTCTTGGCAATATGTTTTGTAAAGTGATGTTTAATATGTCTTACTGTGGTTACTGGGCTGTTATGTCCCATTACATAGAAAGGAATCCATAAACACAAGAGAAGAGCAGTGACTGGTGTGTTTGAATGAACACTTACTGCCTGATACTCATGGGTGCCACTTGCAAATGATATATCAGTACTTGGGCCATTATCAAGCAACCTACAGAAATACAAAGCATAACTGCATTGTTACACTTGGTATGGGATTATACTGACACTGTACAATGGTCATTCATGGTCATATCATATTTATATTGTCATTAAATTCTATTAATGTGTACATCACTTCATCTGACTATGAAGACACATACCTCCATCCTTGCAGTAGTGGTCATTCCAAAGTGTGTGTGTGTGTGTGTGTGTGTGTGTGTGTGTGTGTGTGTGTGTGTGTGTGTGTGTGTGTGTGAGTGTGTCATCTAAACAACATCCTGAGAAACTGATACAGACATTGCTCAGTTCTGCAATATGCATTCATGACAGCTTATTTCACCTAGGTTACCATTATTTATTTAAATATATTTTTCAAGTTGCAATCACACAATCATATCACAAGTCCTGGCTTTGCACACAAGTCTCCTAACAGTTTATGTTACCTGTGACCCTATGATGATATCATCCACTATAAAGAGCACCATGACACTAACAAAATCAGATGTCTCTGATGGCATGAGTGTGAAGTATTGTGTTCTCTTACTTGTGTAACTAGTTAGGTAGGAGTTTGAACCTTACAACAGTGGACCCGTGTAGGTGTATGTAGTTAAAAGAGCTTGACTGCAGGTCCTACTGCCCTCATTCAAGTATCATTCAGAAAAAAACATTCACACTAGTACATGACTTCACAGTAGTTTCATACAACTTTCCCAAAATCATCTTCTCACCATACACTGATAATTTTATCCTTTATAAAGTGCACTCTGACACTGTTAAAAGCAGACTTATACAGTGGTGATAGCATTAAGTACTGTGTTTTCTAGCTTCTGTAACTAGTTAGGTAGGGGACTTGAATCTTGCAGCATTCAACTTGAGAGTGCGTGTTTGCATAGTCAGAAGAGCTTGACTTGTCACCCTCTCTTAAGTATCATTCAGAAAACACTTTTACGCTGGTATGTGACTCCACAGCAGTTTCATACAGCTCTCCCAACATCATCTTTTCACCATACACTGATTATGCCATCCTCTAAAAAGTGCACTCTGACATTGTTAATGTCAGACTTGTGCCAACGCATGACCATTAAATGTTATGTTCTCTAGCTTATGTAACTAGTTAATGTTAGACTTTTGTTATAGCGCTACCATTAAGAACTGTGTTCTCTAACTTTTGTAACCTAGATAGGTAGGGGTTTTCATTTCACAAGAGTCAGCCTATGTGTGTGGTCATCAACTATCAGTCTGGAGACAATTTTATACTGGGATGTGAGTCTACATTTATGTCACAGAATCCTCCCAATGTCTTCTTCTCAGCTTTCACTAATGATGTCATCCTCTATAAAGTGCACTCACACTATTAAAGTTAGACATCTGTGCTGGTCCTAGTCTTACATTGCATGGAATCCAGCTTGTATACCTATACAGGTGTTGTGTTGGAATCTGGCCTCAATCAACTGGTTTATATGTTGATGGTGATATATTATGATCACTGTATGATATTTTTAATCTCTTTTTATTTGACTCCCACTCAGCAGAACATTTTACGTAACCTCATGAATTGAACATCCCCTTTTCCTTCTGTACAGATAACATCATTTCTGTGAAACACTTAGGATGTCATCATCTCAAAGATGCATACACACATTGAAAGGCAGAGTCCTTACATTACCATGTGCAAGCCATCTATAGACAGCTGGATGTGTGATTACTAATTCTCTCATGGGGTCATGCACATGTTATATATGGACAGAGTCAGCCTGTAATAAAACCAAGCACATACACACATATGCACATATCTCAACTATCTTCCATGATATAGATATAGTGATGTGGGTTTAAATGGTATAATGGCTAGCATTTTATGTGCTTTTGACTGTTAGCCTAGTAATGTCCTATGACCCTTTGAACATTGCACATATCATTGCTGTTATCCACATGTGATATGCTGAAATGTAAATGTTCTGTAGCCCTAAAACAGTATGATCTAGTCTGTCATTTGATCTACTGTATTGATGCCTGCTTCCCACATTTGGTAAAATGTTCCTTTTATAAGAGCTGTAGTAATATGCCTCCTGAGAACTGTTGACATGGGATGATATTGTGTATATTGTTGCCTTAGTAAGGCATGTGTTCTGATAGTAGAATATATTAACATTCTACACAACTCTCATTCAGCTATCACAGTGTCAGCTGCAGTATGGCACAGGTCTGCATGTGCATACCTAACATCTGGAAATGTTATCTGACATACAGAAATAGTACATCATACTGATTACACAAGCACATATACCTGGGTTGACCTAGATGTTGCTATGCTGTTATATACACAAATATATGACATGTTCAGATTCATTTGCAACCTTTGGGAATTCATTGTATGCATAATTGGGTTGCTATTCACAAGGACTATTCAGGTGTTTCACAGCAGGGTAGAGTGACTGTCAGCATTTGTGTCATTAGCTGTTCTGCATGAACCACATCCACTTCATTTGTAATGTGTCCATATATGGTGTCAGGGCCTTCACCCACACATTTCCACTAATAAACATATAGTCATATGATATGCAACTGTTGTAATGACATGAAATAGATTGGGTTGTACACCTGTGTTAACAATTCCACTGTGTTGCATGTGATTCATACCCAAAGTTTTATTTGGAGGTGACATTGCAATACATTTTGTAACTACATCTGAAATTTTAAGGGGAAACCCCACCTATGTATGGATTTTGTTGTGGATGGCACAACCTTTGCTCAACCACAGAAAATAGGTAACCTGCTAGTTGATAGATTTGGATCAAACTTCAACTCCCTGTCTCCACAGGTTGTCACCCAAAGTATGCATGAAACTATTCATCTGCCTAATATCTCAAGAGAGCAGGTCAGCTCTGCCCTATCTGAGGCTAAAGGCAATGCATCAATTGATCCTAACAACATCCCAGGTTGCCTTTTAAATAACTTCAAACCTGACCTAGTAGACCCACTTGGATCCCTATTTAACCACAGCTTCAACACATGCTATGTTCCAGAAGAATGGTGGGCAGCAACACTCATCCCTCTATACAAGAGGAAGCCATCAACATACACATGGAATTATAGACACATAAGCCTGAATGGCCTCATCAGTAAGGCCAGGGAAATAATCATCATGGACCATATCAACAAGGACACAAGTAGACTCCCAACTCTGGAACCAACCCAGTTCAGATTTGTTAAGGGTAGATCATGTCTGTTAAATCTGGTTGACTTTTTCAAGAAGATCACTGAGGCCATGGATAAGGGAAAGACAGTTCATCCTGCCTAACTTGACCTGACCAAGGCATTTGTCACAATGCCCCACTCAGGTATTATAGAGAAACTCTGTCAACTAGGCATACACCCCTATGTCACCAGGTGGATAGCCAAGTGGTTCACCAACAGGGCACATACTGTAAAAGTCAATGATTTATCCTCTAGCAAAAGACCAGTCACCAGAGGCATACCACAGGTTTCTGTACCAGACCCTATCTTAGAAGTCAGTGCAAACTTAGACAGTCTTTGTCTGACCAAGTCTGGGACTGACTGCAAATTGAGGGCATCATGGAATCCACAAATTATACTGATATACTGTGGAAAGGATTATTGCACAGAAATGATTGTTGTCATAGCCATGGAGAGAAACTAAATGTAAAACAAGTCATAATTATTCCTTACTGGAAAGCAAATACCCTACCTAATTACAATACAGTCAGCACCCCTGTA
>NC_056750.1:219573214-219668214 GCF_019279795.1 Protopterus annectens
TTCGCTGTGCCTGTTTGTTGTTGTTTTCTTTTGTCTAGTGGTGTGGTACTGTTGGGAAAATATCTGGGTAATGAGTGATTATGCATTGGAACCATGGCTCATGACACCCACCAGAAATGCACACACACCAACAGAGGAACGATACAACAATGCCCAGGATGAAGGCATGGTTCTGCTGTCCAGATACATCAGGGGGTACCCTACAGTACAACCCAGACACCTGTGCAGAAATTCTCACAGTTTGTGCCATGTTGCACAATATCATCTTGAGGAAACAGCTAAAACAAGTGCAGCAAGGGACAGGACCACACATTCCTGGACCACAGGCAGGGGCAGCACCTGCAGCACATAAAGATGGGGATTCTGAGGGAGAACCTCCAGCTGCAGAGGTAGCCAACAGATGTAGGCTTTCCAACTATACCCCTGGCCTGGCTAAAAGGCAAAGAATAGCACACACACTCACCATCCAAGACTCAAAGATTACCACATATACTCAGCAGCTAAAAGGCAAATTATAGCGCGCACACTCACCAGCAAAGGAATACACACATAACAACCTAAGCAAATACGAATATTAAAAGTGATGCCATCAGATGTCCACAAACTTTACTTATCCATGCCATTATATAAACAAAAACGATCGACTTCAACAACTGATTTAGCTTCTGGTGTTGGTCCAGGGGATCCAGTATCTGTCAACCTGGGAAGACATGGTCGACAGGCCACTTGTTTTTTTCCAGAGAGAGTCTGCACCTGTCTCCTCTGGGCTCTTGAATACTGGGAAATGTGCTTGCCTTCCCCATAGTGCCTTTTTTTGCAATGTCAAAAGAACAAAATTTCCGACATAACAAAGTTCACGCAAGACAAATTCAAGGTTTTGCTGCTTAATGCTAGGGGTCTAAACAGAAAGCTACACTCCCTGGAAGCACTCCTCACTATGGAAGATGCTGGCATCTGTGCAGTCATTGAGACATGGTTCAAGGCCTTGGAGAGTACCCCAGCCTTGCAAGGCTACAATGCCTTCCACACATTCAGACTTCAAAATGACCATGAAAGAAACAAAGGTGGAGGTGTACGATATCCATCTTTATTAAAGCATAGTACACCTCAAGACTGGTCAAACAGCATGACTCTCTCAAACTACTAAATGTCCAATTAACTAAAGACAAAATACCCTGCCACATCATTGCTAGCTACAGGTCCCTCACCATGAACCAAGAAAAGTGGATCACCTACCTGGACCTACTGGAGTCACTTACCATACAGCCCAGCACCTTAGTCATGGGAGATTTTCAACTAACCTTCCAACAACTGGATGACATGCATGAGCACAAACATGCTCACCCAGAGGTTCCTGGACCTTGCCAATACAAATGCTCTGGAACAGATAGCCTGCATCTCCACAAGGGGCTCAAATATCCTAGACATAGTATTCACCAATATGGGGGGGGGTGTTGTTAGACTCCCCTCACCTCCCATGTGATGCCCTCCCTGGTAAGGTTGGACCATAAATCAGTCTCATTCAAAGTAACTATTGGACCTGACACCTCCACAGGAGCAAATAAAAAAAACAAAAAAAAACTTTCCAACGCAAAGTACAGCCTACTAAGCAATGATATTAAAAGTTTTATAACCCACATAATCACAGATACAAATGCCCTGTATAAACACTTTAGCAACCATACAGAGCAGGCTGCATGTGACTGGATCAAACACAGGTCATATCAAAAAAAAAACAAAAAAAACAAGCCACCCTGATGGACCTCAAGTACAAACAAGTTATATAACAAGAGGAAGAAATTGATGACCAATAACAAGAGGGAACTAACTCAAAAGCAGAAGAATGCCCTGCACAGCTTTAACAAGCAAATCTGAAATATTATGTAGTCTTCTAAGGCTAAATAAGAAGATAAAATGGCATCCTTAGCTAAATATAATAGGTTCATAAGATCATAGGTAAGTACTAGGCTATCTGCTCGAGGGCATCTATAATATAGCCAGAATGTGTTGGGTTTTGCCACCCCCTTAGATTAGTTCCCTGTGCCTCTGTACAGCAGAGCCACTGCAGTGATCCCCAGGGTAAATTTTCTATTTCCCATCCACTCGTCAAGGTTTCTCTTGAAGAGTGTTAGTGAAGGGCTCTGCCTGAATGTTAGTGAAGGGCTCTGCCTAATGTAGATTGGAATCCTGTTCCAAAGCATGGGGAGTCTCTGGGAAGGGAATCTATCCCTCCAGCACATCCTATTTATCGTTGTGTTGAGGTTTAGATCCCTAGAGCATGTGGCTCTCGGGGATTTGTTTTTTTTTTTTAGGTGGAGCATGTCCATCAATTCTGGGTTGGACATGGCCTTGTATGTCAGGCAGGGATCACCTCTAAGTAAGTGGTTTGCAACTGAGTACAGCTGGAGTTTCTTCAGTCAGGCTGCATAGGACGTCTGTTTGAGGCTAGAAATCTTCTTGGTGAGGTACTTCTGTAGTCTTTCCAGCTGTTGCAGGTGTCTTGTAAGGTACATCCCAAATGGGGTGTTGTACTCTATGATGGGTCTGATGAGTGATGAGTAGAGGGGCATAATAACCTCTTTTGTTCTAGATGCGAACCCTTTTGTGATTAGGTGGGCCACAGAGAAGGATTTTCTAACCACCTTGGCAATATGATTATCAAAGAAGAGATTACTATCTACTTGGGTCCCCAGATCCCTTATTACATTTTCTATATTTTGGGGACTACCACATATGTGGTAGTTTGCGGGAACTAAGCACTTTTTGGCATTTAGCTTGAGGCCATGACTTTGACACCAGGTATCCGTCTCAGTGAGACCCTTCTGGAGGGTGTCTGTATCAGTCGAAGAGTCAGTTATGGCCCCCAGTTTGCAGTCGTCTGTAAACTTGGTCAGCCATAGTCCTCTTGTGCTTGCCAGTACCTCTGAGAGGTATATACTGAACAGGAGGGGTCCCAGGACTGAGCCCTGGGGGATGCCACTTGTAACCAGTTTAGAGTCGGACCTAGAGTCTGCAACTCTCACCATGTGGGTTCTATCTGTGAGCCAATTGGCAACCCATCTCATGACAGGGGTTTATGTTCAGGCTGGTGAGCTTGTCTATAATACCAGAATGGGGAATGGTGTCAAAAGCCTTTGCGAGGTCTAGGTAGGCTGTGTGGACCTCCTTTCCCTTGTCTAAAGCCTTGGTAACTGTCTCAAGGAAGTCCACCAGGTTTAGGAGGCATGATCTGCCCTTAACAAAGCCAAACTGGGTAGGGTCCAATGTTTGGAGGTTCCCAATGTCTCTGTTAATGAGTTCCATGATGATGCGCTCCATAGCCTTGCAGACCAGGCTAGTCAGGCTTATAGGGCGATAGTTCCTGGGGTCCATTGTGGCTCCACCTTTGTGGAGCAGGATAACTGTTGCTGTGCACCACTCTATGGGTACATAGCCTGTAGAGAGGCTGAGGTTGAACAGTGTGTTTAGGTGAGGGGTTAGTTCATTTTGGAGCTCATGTAAGACACAGCCTGGGGCACTGTCTGGTCCCATTGAAGCTGTATTTTTGGCTTTGGATAGGGCTGTTTTAATCTGTGTGTCAGGGATTGCCGTGGCTCTACATTCTTCTGGTATGGTTATGGGCCCTTTAGGGGGTGAGGGGGGGTGAAGTTTGCACTAAACCAACCTGTCTGCCAGAATGTTGGCAATATCAGTCAGTTCAGTGTATTTTGTGCCATTCTGTACTAACTCAGAGCAGATCTGAAAGTTTCCACTTAGGTTCTTGACATAGCTAAAGAATGCTTTGTGGTTATCTTTGGAATCCTTGGCAGTTTTTCTTTCGAAGCTAGCCTTGGATGATTGTATGAGGGATTGTAGTTTCTTGCTGATACTGATCAGGGATGTCTTTCCTTCTTGGGATTTTACTCTTTTCTGTACTAGTTTCCTCCTTCTAATTTATAGCTTGTTTATAGCAGGGGTCCACTAGACTGGTTTCCTTTTCTTGGAGGGGTGAGTTTTGGTTTTGCTTGGGATAGCACGATCCATGCATTCTTGCAGGTGCTCATAGAGTGCCTTTGTAAGTGATTCAGCATCTTGGACAGCATTGTCCTTTAGCATGGGGGCTGTGAACCTTTCCACCTTGGTCTTAAGTAACGTGAAGTTTACTTTTGAAAAGTTTTGAACAGTGGTTTCCTTGATTGGGGTTGGGGGTGGAATGTGGATATCTAGAGTGATTAGTCTATGGCCTGATGTAACCAGCGAGGGGTTGACCTCTGGTGTGGAACACCAGTCGCCTATGTTGGTGAGGACCAGGTCCAATATGCTGTCACCTCTGGTGGGGGTGTTGACTAGTTGATCCAGGGCATTTGAGTTTATAAATTCTAGGAAGCGTTGGGCAAGGGAGTTAGTACTTGAGTAGTTCTCCCAGTTAATGTTTGGGTAATTGAAATCACCCAATATTAGGGCATTTGGTAGGACCTTCATATTTTCCAGTGTCTCCAGAAACATGGAATGGGGGTCCTGGGTCATGGTGGGTGATCTGTAGCAAGCTACAATTTGAATTGCAGTTTTGCCCATTGTTAGTTGCACATTGGTGATCTCTGAGGCATCGTGCTGCACCACTAACCTGGAGGTGTGGGTATCCTTGATGAATATGGATACACCCCCGCCTTTTGTGTTTCGGTCTGGGTTCTGTGGCCGAAAAGTATGGTATGAGTTATAGTCTGGTAGTGCTGTGGTGCTCTCTGGAGCCTTAAACCAGGTTTCTGTTACTGCACAGATATCAATGTTCTCCATACTGAGGAGTGCCTCGAGTGCATACATTTTGAGGTTTAGACTTCTGGCATTGAGTACCATTACCCTCAGTTTTTGGTTACTTGTGCTATTTACAGTGGTGGGTTTGTCTTTTAAGCCTTGCCTAAAAAAGGCACTATGGGGGCAGCAAAAGCCTTGGCCAGTATTTGAAAGCCTAAGGATGACAGGTGCAAGCCATCTCTTGCGAAGCAACGTGGCCTGTCTAGCATGTCATCCCAGGTGGACAGATACTGGATACCCCTTTGAATGGCACCAGAAACTTAGCCAATTGTTGAAATTGATAATTTTCTTCTTTATACTGTGGCATCATTCTTGGTGAGGGCAGAATGCTACTCAGGGTCAGGGTCATACTGGCCTTGGCTATGTGATCAGAGAGCTCTTCCATGTCTCTTTTCATGTAGTCCAGGGAGGTACATCTCTGGTCATTCACACCAACATGGACAATGACAGAGTTGTATTTGTACTTGTTCTGGAGCAACCTGAGTACTTGTGTTATGTGGTGGATCCTGGCGCCTGAATGCAGCTAATTGTAACCTTCTCCTTGTCCAGCCTGGTTAGTGGGACATCAATGTGCCTGACTATAGAGTCACCTATTACTAGTATGTTGGACATGTTATTTTGCCTTAAGGGCTGTGATTGCGTGGCACACTGATTATGTGAAGTATGTGTTTCATGGTTTGTGATGGGGTGTGGAGGTTGCTTGGGTGTCTGCTTTGGAGGTCTCTGTTGCTTTTGCAGATTTTTATTTAGACCCTCCGAGTATGTTTTCATGTCTTTATGTGTGTTATTTGCCAGTGTTGGTTTAGTAGGTATATGTGAGACTGGTGGTGTGTTGCAAGTATTTCCCTTCTCCCCTTGACAGTCAGTTTCAGTCTTGGGTTGAGAGAGCTTTGCCTCCAGTTTGGCTGCATAATTAGATCTCGCGAATATATTAGTGTTTGGTGGTAGGAGGAGAGTGTTGTCTGTGTACATGAGGCAGTTGTAACATTGCCTCAAAATGCCCAGATTCACTAGATGGACTGGAGAGTACACCTGAAACTGCCCTCTGGACATGCCTGAATAGGTAAAGTGAGCTGTTTTACTGATTGGCTGGGAGGAATGAGTAGAGAGCCTTGTCCTTCTAGACAGTATAGGGGGGTCTAGTGTTAGGGTTAATTAGTGCTTGCTATGAGTTTTGAGCAAGTGTTGGGCTATGAAATGAATGGTTTGAGTGCTTAAGTTGAAAGTTTGTCTAGTTCCAAGGGAAAAATTGAAGAGTAGACTTCGCGGAGCCAGGAATAGTTTAACCCTAGCTAACTGGCGCTGCCCGGTGCGCAAAACTACGCAAATGTGGTTTTTATACCAAGAAAATGAAAGACATAGAAATTAGCCCAAAATGGCCAATAAACTACTAACTTCTGGGCTGAAACGACTTCTCCAGGGACAAATAGACTGCTCAAAGCTCCCCTCTCTCACAGGTGAACAGAGAAACTTCCTTCTATCCAAGTAAGGTATGGGCAACACAGAAACTTATAACACACCCCTGAATTCAGCAATAACCTGAAAACTGGACTATACTAGCTCAGAAAGGCGGGAAACAAGTATATATATATATATATATATATATATATATATATATATATATATATATATATATATTTTTTTTTTTTTGTTTTGTTTTTTTTTCAGAAAATAAAGCAGATACAATAAAAAAAAACATTTTAAATGCACAGAAATGGCTATCGCACTTTAGTGTGTAGCCTACAACAGTTAAGCAGATTATTTAAACACATAAATTACTTAGTTCAAGTGCAGGCAGCAAATATGTGCAATATATAGCAGAAACAAGCTTTTTAAATCACAGAAACGCTAAAAAATTTATGTTTTAGGCTTAATTAGTTAAAGACAGCAGGAAAATACAGAAAAATGATACTTAATCACTCCAAAGTCTCTCTTTTGTCTCTCTGCTGCTGTAGAACTCTGCAGGACACCTGGCAGGCACTTGCTGAGCTGAATACAAACGCAAAAAAATGCGCAAATGTGGTTTTTATAGCAGGAAAATGAAAGAGATAGAAATTAGCCCAAAATGGCCAATAAACTACTAACTTGTGGGCTGAAACGACTCCTCCAGGGACAGATAGGCTGCTCAAAGCTCCCCTCTCTCACAAGTAAACAGAGAAGCTCCCTTCTATCCAAATAAGGTATGGTCAACACAGAAATTTGTAACACAGCCCTGAATTCAGCAATAACCCAAAAACTGGACTATACTAGTTCAGAAAGGCGGGAAACAAGTATATATATATATATATATATATATATATATATATATATATATATATATATATATATATATATATATATATATATATATATATATATATATTTTTTACATTATTTTTTACAAGTTAATCAATTTGTGTTTTTTTTTTGTTGCTTCTCTATGAACATCGAACTCTTAAGACATCTGGGGCTAGAAAAGCTCTAAAAAAGTGATATAGTGGTTAAAGGGGGGGAGCTGTGTGGGATTGTGAAAGGAAAAGTCAAAGTATGTACAGGTTTGAGACATGAAAGTGTCAAATGATTTGATCATGTTCTATTACAGGATCCTTTATTATGGGTCAAGTTTAAGTTTATCACGATTCTTATTTCTTGGATTCTGATTCTAAACAGCATGGTTGGAACAGTTAACTGTGGAAACATAACTTTTGAATATTTTTTTATTCATTTCAATATTATCTGGTCCCCAAAATCCACAAAACCTTCAGCCCATAGTGGCTGGGAGAGGTTCAGTGTTACAACCCTTGTCTGAATATTTAGAATTCAAACTTAAACCTTTGCTTGGTTTAGTTAGGGCCAGGATTAGGGACACAAAGCAATTTTTATTACTAATGGGAGATTTACAGCTTTCCAGTGAGTCTTTATTGGGTACTTTAGATGTACAATCTTTGTATACAAGTATCCCACATGAAGGGGGCATAACAGGGGTTCAGTATTGGATGGTACAATCTGGTTTATATTCTGAAAGTGAGATACTATTTTTGTTATCCATGTTGAGGTTGGTTTTGGAGCATAATGCATTTAAATTTGATAATAAATGGTATTTGCAGGTCAGAGGTACAGCTTTGGGGGCTACTTTTGCCCCCATATATGCTGACCTGTTTATGGGTTATTTGGAAGTCCAGTACATTTATTGATAGGATTTTATATATGCCAGTAATCTTATTATGTGGCATCGATATTTGGACGACTGTTGGGTTGTATGGCAGGGGAGTTTGTCAGAATGGGACAGTTTCAAACATTATTTGAATGCTAATGAGTATGGTATCAAATTTACAGGCAAATTGGATTTATTTACAGTGGATTTTTTAGATGTCAATGTAACTAAAGTACTTGATGGTACAGTAGTTACTTCACTGTATTGTAAACCATTCTCTAAAAACTCTATCCTGCATGCCCACAGTTGTCATCCTCCTCACACTATAAACAATATCCCAGTGGCCCAATTTCAAAGAATAAAGAGAATGTGTTCCAATCCTGGGGAATATGATAAACAGGCATTGGATTTGAAGCAAAGGTTTTTGGATCGTGGTTATCATAAAAAATGTATTGACAAGGCTTATAATAAGGTTAAAACTATGGACAGAGTACAAATGTTGCAAGATAAGTCATCCTTTAGGGGGCATGAGTCCACGAGTATCAAATTTGTTATGACTTATGCCAATAATACTTTTAAGATTCAAGAAATTATTTCTAGGTATTGGCATATATTATGTATGGATCCGTTTTTTTCTACTTTGTTGAAACCACAATGTGAGTTTGCATTTAGGAAAGGGAAATCAACAGGGCAACAATTGTCTGCTTTTAAAAAAGAGGCAGGTTCTAAAGAGATAGTTGGGATCGATACTGTAGGTAGCACATACTGTGGTCATTGTAAGTTTTGTAAACTTATGTCAAAGACAGGTTCATTCACTTCTGTTAATACTAGAAAAGTTTATGATATCAAAAGCCTCATTACTTGTACTACTTCTTGGGTGGTTTACATGGCCATATGTCAATGTGGGGCATTTTATGTAGGACAGACCTCGGGTCCGTTAAAACAGAGGATTGCCCTTCATGTTAGTGACATAAAATGCAAGAGGACACGTAGTGCCTTGTACAAGCACATTCTGGTTCATTCAACGGCACATTTTATATTTGTGGGAATTGATAGGTTAACTATGCTTAATATTAATGAGAAAGATAGGCATAATATTTTGACTACTAAAGAACGTAGATGGATAGTTAATTTGGGGGCCCTTTTCAAGCCGGGTCTTAATGACCATTGGTAACTACTTCTACTAGTATTATTTATTATATTAGGGTGAAATTGCTCCCCTAGTTTGGCACTTTTAGGTCCTTTTATTTGGATTCTATACATAGAATTTGGGTAATAGTGTAATTTAGGCTATTGGTTCCAATAGCTTTTCAAGTTTTTGTAATTAGGGTCCTCCATGAATAAATGTTCATATATGATATTTGATCAGTTTTGGGGATGGCCTATTTTTGTTTAATAAAGTATTGTATAAATCATCTTGGTAGTATTTGGTAATATATGGGATTGTTAGATATGTTTCAAACTTTGTATTTTTACATATTCATATTTAAGTGGTAATGTCTCTTTAAAAATGAGACTATTTAAATGGGACGTGCATGCATTGTGTATCACACTGATGACGCTTTTGTAAGCAAAACCGGTCTGTGGGGCAGACTGTGTAGCAATAAACTGCTAAAACTCTCTCGCTGCCTTCTTTTTTTTTTTTTTTTATGAGTGCTGGAAGTGGATTTGGTATTATATATATATATATATATATATATATATATATATATATATATATATATATATATTTTGTTTTTTTTTTTTTTCAGAAAATAAAGCAGATACAATAAAAAAAATTTAAATGCACAGAAATGGCTATCACACTTTAGTGTGTAGCCAGAACAGTTAAGCAAATTATTTAAACACAAAAATGACTTAGTTCAAGTGCAGGCAGCAAATACATACAATATATAGCAGAAACAAGCCTTTTAAATCACAGAAAAGCTAAAATTTGGCGTTTTAGGCTTAATTAGTTAAAGACAGCAAGAAAATGCAGAAAAATGATACTTAATCACTCCAAAGTCTCTCTTTTTTCTCTCTGCTGCTGTAGAACTCTGCAGGACACCTGGCAGGTACTTGCTGAGCTGAATACAAGCCCCAAAAAATGCGCAAATGTGGTTTTTATAGCAGGAAAATGAAAGAGATAGAAATTAGCCCAAAATGGCCTATAAACTACTAACATTTGGGCTGAAACGACTCCTCTAGGGACAGATAGGCTGCTCAAAGCTCCCCTCTCTCACAGGTGAACAGAGAAACTTCCTTCTATCCAAGTAAGGTATGGGCAACACAGAAACTTGTAACACAGCCCTGAATTCAGCAATAACCTGAAAACTGGACTATACTAGTTCAGAAAGGCGGGAAACAAGTATATATATATTTTTTTTTTCCAGAAAATAAAGCAGATACAATAAAAAAAAAAACATTTTAAATGCACAGAAATGGCTATCACACTTTAGTGTGTAGCCTACAACAGTTAAGCAGATTATTTAAACACAAAAATGACTTAGTTCAAGTGCAGGCAGCAGATACATACAATATATAGCAGAAACAAGCTTTTTAAATCATAGAAAAGCTAACAAATTGGCATTTTAGGCTTAATTAAAGACAGCAAGAAAATGCAGAAAAATTATACTTAATCACTCCAAAGTCCCTCTTTTGACACTCTGCTGCTGTACAACTCTGCAGGACACCTGGCAGGCACTTGCTGAGCTGAATACAAGCGCAAAAATACACACATATGGTTTTTATAGCAGGGAAATGAAAGAGATAGAAATTAGCCCAAAATGGCCAATAAACTACTAACTTCTGGGCTACAGCAAACAAGGCCCACACATTTCAAAAAGAAACAGTTCAAATAAGCAGGCAGAATAAGCCTTTAACCAGAAATTCCCAGATCAGAAGGGTAGAATCTAGCCTCTCCTCCCACAAGAATGCAGACCACAAACCTTCTTAATGTAAAATAACTTGCCTGAAGCCCAAGTGCTTAAACCAGAACTAATGTGCTTGTAGAATAACAGACACTGAGTGTTCAGTCAGCAATTCCCAACTTAGAAGGATGTAAGCTACCTGTTCTGCCACAACAATGCAGTCCACAAACATTCTTAATGTAAAACAACTGGTTTGAAGCCCAAGTGCTTAAACCAAAAGGCTTAAAATAAGTTACAATTGAATCAGGCTACTACCAAGTAATAATAACTGCAGCAGAATAATACAATTGAGTACTTTTAAGAAGAAGCACAAGCAAAATAAGGGAGTAAAGTGGGAAGAAACGCATTTACAGTAAAATCAGATGAATAAAGTGCAATTTTTTTAACAATAGAAAACGAGCAAACTGATTTAAACAAATTACCCAATTAACCAGTATAAAAAACTAAAGACAAAGCCTGTTTCAGCAGTCTTCAATCAGACAAGTTCTAACCACACACTCCTTCCACTAGGGTACAGGGGAACCTTCTCCAAAAAAAGATGGCTTGGATTAGTGCTCAAGTTATACAAACAAAGCTAGATTCAGCAGGCCTGAATCTATTCTATGCTACAGCAGACAAGGTGCAACAGTATCAAAAAAACAGGTCAAATAAGCAAGCACAGTAAGCCTTTAACCAGAAATTCCCAGCTCAGAAGGGCAGAATCTAGCCTCTCCTCCCACAAGAGTGCAGACCACAAACCTTCTTAATGTAAAATAACTGGCCTGGAGCCCAAGAGCTTAAACCAGAACTAATACACTTTTAGAATAACAGACACTGAGCCTTCAGTCAACAATTCCCAACTTAGAAGTATGTAAGCTACCTGTCCTGCCACAACAGTGCAGACCACAAACCTTTTTAATGTAAAACAACTTGTCTGAAGCCCAAGTGCTTTAACCAAAAGACTTAGAATAACAGTTACAATTTAATCAGGCTACTACCAAGCAGTAATAAATGCAGCAGAATAAACACAATTGAGTACTTTTAGTAAGAGGCAAAAGCAAAATAAGGTAATAAAGTAGGAAGAAACACAATACAGTAAAAGATAAAGTGCAATTTTTTTAAACATAACAATAGAAAACAAGCAAACTGATTAAAACAAATTACCCAATTAACCAGTAAAAAACATCAGAACTGAGCCCTGTTCCAGCAGTCTTCAATCAGACAAGTTCAGGGCCTAAGTGGGTATGCCTACTCAAATGTTCTCTCTGTATTAGGCAGGATGAGCTAATAAGACTAGACTAGGATAGAGCTGAACAGATGGGAAAGGTAGGAGTGTCTGAAATCAAAATATGATCTCACTGTACTCGGTTGAGTGAGCAAATGAGATGGTCCCAGGAGGAGTGTTCAAACACAAATTTACAGGAGGGGCGGTCAATTCCAAAGCCACCAAGATTAATACCACAACAAGAATAGGGAGGGTGGGTGGGAAAACTAACTGCAGACAGAGAGTGAGAGAGCTCACAATTTTCGGTGAACAAATAAATAAGCAGATAAATGCAGTACTATTTTTAACACGATATTCAATGAAACAATAAGACAGAAAAAATAAAATACAGTACTTTCTTATAACACTGCAAATTTGTACTTATCTCAGCTTGTAATAAAATTGATGTAGATACGTAAAAGCTAACCAAACAGCCCAAGTATGCAGCTATTCAGCAGAAATCATTAGGCATTCTTTATGTCATTTTTAACTATGTCTGTAATCTAAAAAGGAATGCCTAGCTATATGCCGAACTGGTAGTAGATGGTACCCCTCATACTATACCAGAGGAAATTGCCAACTTGCTTGCTGTCAGATTTGGTGCAAACCTCACCCGACCATCCTCAGCAGTCATACCAGAAAGCATACCTGACACCAGTCCTCTGCCTAGTATCTCTAGAAATCAGGTCATATTTGTGCTCTCCAAGGCCAAGAGCACTGCCTCAATTTGACCAGATGACATTCCAGTTCACTTACTAAACAATCTAAAATATGACCTCATGGACCCACTTGGTGTTCTCTTTAACCATAGCCTGAGAACTGGGTTTGTTCCAGCAGAGTGGAGAACAGCAACAGTGATCCCTTTGCACAAAGAGAGGCCATCAACCAACCCTGGGACTATAGACCCAAAAGTATAACTAGCCTCATCTGCAAGGCCATGGAAAGAATCATCATGGACCTTATCAACAAGGATGTAGGTGACCTTCAAACTCTAGACCTGACCTAGGTTGGCTTTGCTAAGGGTGGATCATGCTTACTAAACTTGGTAGACTTGTTCAAGAAAGCCTCCAAAGCCCTGGATGAAGGTAAGGCACTGCATACACCTATCTTGACCTAGCCAGAGCTTTTGACAAAATTCCCCACTCAGATATCATTGAGAAACTCTCCCAGCTAGGGAGTAACCCTTACGTCACTAGTTAGGAAGTCAATTGGCTCACCAACGTAATACTTACTGTCAAAGTTGGTGACTCCACTTCTACCAGTAGACCCATCACCAGTGGCATACAACAAGGATCTGTGCTGGGCCTTTTACTGTTTGGAATCTATTTCTCAGAAGTCCAGGCTAAAGTAGACAGCCTTTGGCTTACCAGGGTTGCTGATGATTGCAAATTGGGTGCAATCACTGAATCCCTCGATGATATTAACATATTACAGGAGGGACTAACACAGACAAATGTTTGGTGCCAAGGCCACAGCCTAAAAATAAATACAAAGAAGTGCATTATTTTCCCCTTTGTCAAAGTAGAATTCCCTGCTAATTAGAGTACTCACAGCAACCCCTGAGTTCAAACCCAGTGGTGAGAGATCTGGGAGCAGAGGTAGAGTGCAATCTGAACTTTGACCATCAAGTTTTCACAGTGGTAAGAAAAGCCTACTGCGTTGCACATCTCAAAAGTAAGAGCATCACATCCAGGTCTAAGGATGTTATAACTCCACTGTATTCGACCCTCATCAGACCATTAATACAGTACAGTGCTCCCTTTTGCATGTACCTCACCAGACATCTGCAGCAGCTGGAGAGACCACAGAGGTTTCTCACCAAGAAAATACAGGGCCTCCAAACCATGACTTACAAGGACAGACTGAAATCCCTATCACTGTACTCTGCATCATAGAGGCTGCTGAAAAGCAACTTGTGCCTGGCATACTTGGCATTCTCCAACTATGCCCTGATGGAAATTTGCAAATCCACAAGTGAAATGCCAAAAGAGTCCTCACTCTAGGGAGCTTAACCAAGCCTGTGACATTAACAGAACATGCTGGAGAGACAAGTATATCTCGCAGAGATGGCCACTCCTCTGGAATAAACCTCCAATTCAAGTGAAGCAGAGCTCCTCACTGATCCTATTCAAGTGCAGCCTAGACAAATGAATGGGAGACTACAAATTCACTGGGGGTGGCACCCATGTCCCTCATGGATAGGGTAATCAGTGATGATCATAGACTCGCCCTGCAAATTATGTCCATCTAACAAGGACGGTTTGGGCAACTTGGTATTAACAACATAGACTCACTCTATGAATTATGTCCATCTAACCAAGGACTTTCGGGGCAACTCAGGATTATCATGGCTAGGCTTATAAGGGCTCTAGGACCAATAGCCTAGTAACCTCCTATGAACCTACGAACCTATAACATCTGAGTACAGATTGCATCACACAGAGACAGCCCCAAAGCATATGAATCATAACTGCAGTAATGTCAAGGTAAGTGTGGAACCTGTATTATACGAGCAAATGTGTAAGAAGATAAACTACCTGCATACTGTTAGCCATAAATGTACTCAATCATAACCTGTGTGAGGCATCCACAAATGGCATTCTTGGCTTATAGCAATTATATCTGCAATATACAGGTATGCATTGTACACAATAACTGGCATCACTCCGGTCACTTATCCACTGTAAACAAACAGTCAACAGGACAATTATATCAACAGCTGCACATGTACAGCAATAAGCAGAATGCGATATCAGTTGTTTGGATGCATGAATTACAATGCTAAATGAAAAAAGACTCCTAAAAGGAGTATTTAGAAAAACATCCAAAATCCTGTTATGTCACAGTCATCATCATCATTTGCAGGGGGGTGCAGTAGGCCAAGGCTAACACCAATGTAGTGAATTTGTGTGAGTAAGAAACACAGAACCTTCAGTAAAGCAGGAAATATCTCAGGGCCTCTAACAGGAGATGTATATCAATCAACATTAAGGTTTTCTTAGCTTGCATGTATGTGTTTCGGCATGAGCAGGTTTTGTGAAATGTGTGTGTGTGTGTGTGTGTGTGTGTGTGTGTGTGTGTGTGTGTGTGTGTGGGTGTGTGTGTGTGTGTGTGTGTGTGTGTGTGTGTGTGTGTGTGTGTGTGTGTGTTTGTCTGCATGGACACAATCAAACTCTGTGCCTGCACTAAGTCCTGCTATGTCAGACAGATATGAGGCATGCATGATAGACTTGTCAGTTCAGCATCGTCGCTCATGGCCAAGTAAACTGCCGCTACTCAAGAGTTGCACTGCCACTTTCATGTCCCCAGTTTGAAGTGAAGGTCCTACCTTAACATGAGTGATGTTTACTACACAAACTGTCTTCACAACTGCATCCAGGACAATGACCCAATAGCTTACCACATCTAGGTGTGGACACCTCAATCACTGACAGAGGAGTGGAAGTAGTGCCACTATAGGAGCAGGATCTGGCACAGCCACATCGACTAACACTAGAAGATGTTGTATCTCTACAGACACATGGATGCTGTCCCTCTCCCAGTAGACAATCCAACACAGACACTGCCCAATCCAGTGTGTCACTCATCATATCCAGTGGTCACCCACATGGCTGAGGCAGTCATGCACATCAAAATATACCATGCTTAGAACTCATCGAGTCTTTTCTGAAGCCCTGGTGGAATGTGCCTGTGCCTCCATGATGGCCTTTTACATATGTTTGGTGGCTCATAATGAAACAACAGTATCAGGATGAGGTTGGATAGTAGACCTCCTCCAATCACCTCTGGCAACCCTGCTGTGTGTTGTCACACCCTCATGATGGCTATTGGCAGAGTCAACCAGCTCTGCAACTAGAATAACCACAGTACCCCGATCAACAGTGTCACCCTCAACTGGTCCTATATCAAGGCATCAGTGGAATGGGTATGTGTCGGCATACAGACTGTGTCTGAAATAAGGCCAGTGGATGTATGAGATGCAACCTCAGCATCATACTGAATCTTTGCACTCTCTGATTGTGCCTTTGCATCACCACCATCATCATCAGAGGCTACCAATACTCTTACATCAGATAGCATGAGTTCTACACTGCTACAGTCAGGATCACATATGATAGTAATCAATAAACACAGGCAAGAGAGAAACAGTAAGTGGAAATGATCCAAACTTGGTTCTATACACTCATGTTAAAAAAATTCAGATATTAAAGGAGCACATTACTTCTTAGTCTTTCCTCAGACTTACGTCTAAGTAATTGTTATTACTAATCAAAGAACGTTTGTGCTTACCATTTGCAGGTAGTCTTTCATATGATAATTCTGATGTCCCTGGAAAAAGGTGATGGCAGTGGAAAGAAGGCTAGTGAACATCACAATTCAAACAATACAAGGGCAAGAAAATAATGCTCTGCCTATCTTCCCATTAAGAAACATCTCAGGTTCAACAGAATAAAAATCACCTCCAATACAATCTCTGTTGGACTCTTCTCTGTTCAAAGGCACACATCTTGATTAGAAGTAGTAACTCATAAAGGTGTCTAGAAGGGCATTAAATACCTTACATATATAAAGCATACCTGGGGTTTACTTTTGAGACCCACTTGGCCTATTGCCCACATGACCACCAGCTTCAAGGAGTCTGAGTAAACACTCTGCTGTATTATCTAAATCTCTGACAGTGGACAAGAAATGTTTATTTTCAGTGAGTGGTGATTCTGTAGCAGGCCCCCTCCCCTATATCCATCTCTTCTTGTGCTACCACAGCTGCCCTCCTGTGTGCTGCTGTAATCATATAAGTGGCATGGTGCTTTGCCTGATTCAAGTTTCTAGTATGGCTGCCTACTGCATTTATGTCGGTGATCACCTGCTGTCATTCTTTTTTCTAGCCGATATATCACCTTTCAAGCAGGAAGTATCCATGGTGGATTAAGGCTTCAATGATGACCACATTCTCTGCATCACTGAATGGTGGCTTGTGTGGAACAGATAGCGTGGGTGCCATAATCGTGTATGACATGAAACAGAAAAAAGAAAGAAAAACACATTAGTAGCACATAGAGAAGGTATTCTCCTCAAACTAAATCAGTGCACTCAAAAACAAAAGAAACAATTGAACGCACAATGCTCAATTTAGACGACACACAAGTTGAGTGAGCTCAGCTCAAAAAAGAACCAATAATACATTAGCATTACATCTATTCTTTTTGTAAACGACTGTTAGATGGCAAGATTATCAATAACTAGGAAAAATTAAAAGTCTAACTGCCCAGACAGTTTCCACTGGACTTTCCACTATTGTGGAGGTTGCCACAGGCAATCACAGAAGCCTAACACCTCAGTTATCTACACATGCACAACCTCTTGATGTTGATGATAAACACAAAACAGTTGTCTGCAGTAACTGATGAAATTCAAATAGCAAATGCTGACACAATGCCGTAATGTAACCATACAAACTTGGAAAGGACAGCAAGAGCTGACAAATATGCAGTAAACCAGCACTGAAGTTCCAAAACTACATATATACTAAAATTCATGTTTCTATTGCATATTGAAATAAATTCAAAATATGAACATGTAAGCAGTTTAGGAAGAGGACTGCAACAAAAGGAGATATTGCCAGCCCAACTAGCTGGAATTTTGTAAATAATTTTATATCATTTATGAATATTAATATGATTTATATAGAAGAGTGACAGAAGGAGATATTGCCAGCTCAGCTATATTGCATTTTGTAAGTGGCTGTGTGTCATTTGTGAATGTCAACATACTCATGTAAGATGCTTGTGTCACAGATGTATTAGAACTCTATGTCATATTGTACAGACATGCTGAAGAGATATTTTGTAAAGTACTGAGCAAAAATATATATGCACTATTGTAACTGTTTAGATGTATGTATTTTAACAGGGGAGACTAAAACACAGGAGATTAACTTGCAAAACTTCAGAAAAATGGTTGAGGTTGAGTTACTTTAGGGCTGGGCCATAAACAAAAGAGATGTTATCTTTCATTTTCAGTACAACACGAGACATAATGTCTAAAACTAAAGTTTTTTGTATTGTCTTTAAATGTGGAGGAATGTAAATTATTTTATGACTTCCACCATTTGCCAAAATATCTGAGGTCTATGTGTTTTCACAGGTGGATGCTAAATGCTACCAGCTACAGTGGGGGTTTCACCTGGGATAGTCAGATGACAAGAAGTTATGTCATGCTGCAAATACCCCAACAGTAATATTTGAGATATTAATTGAAGAACTCTGTGATAGAAAGACTGGGAATTTTGTATTTTGTTTTTGATCTGACAAAAACATCCACTCACCTCATCTGCCTGCTTCTTGCTCTAAAAGTAAGTTAACTATGGTACAGTAACATCTCTTAGATACAGTCAAGAATATAGTGAAGTATAGCTTAGATGTTTCTTTATTTATTTGAGACTGTCCTGCAATGTTGTTTTAAATGTTTCCTGTAATTTTGAACTCTGATGTAATTGTGATTACTTACTATTTTCTTGTTCTTTTATTATTTATTATTAAATATATTTAAACCTTGTATGTTGACTGATATTTGTGAGACATTTAAGTTCTGAGAGTACTTGCATATTTATTTGGTGACACTGTGGGCCACTCCTAATAGCCTTGCTCTTGGTCAAACTACCATTTGGATTAATAGTAACATTACACAGTAAGATTGGACACCCTTTGTTAAGGGGCTTAAAGTAGCTGATAAGGAGTGACTGGTGGCAGTAAAAAAACTACATCATAGTCTGCGCAAAAGCAGGCATAGCTAGTAAATCTGTCCCAACCCTTCCCAGGTGCGCGCGTGCACGCACGTGTGTGTGTGTGTGTGTGTGTGTGTGTGTGTGTGTGTGTGTGTGTGTGTGTGTGTGTGTGTGTGTGTGTCTGTGTAAATCAAACATTAAAGTATGTGTGTCAGCTACTTTGGCAGGGACAAGAACCACTGGCTGCACAAAGAGGGTGCTGGAGGTCTTGGCTTGGCCACTCAGCTGGTATCTCAACTCTGTAGCTGTGCCAGTGGGGAGTCTTATTGGGGATCTGGAGAAAGAGGGAGAAACCAACCACAGGTGGACTGTGGTCTCTGTGTGCTCTTAAGAGAAATTGCACATTTTTCTGTGTGTACTTGTCATCCTCCCATGTATGCATTCCCACTGGTGCTTGTGTTGAGGATTGAGGCTCCTTGATTACATTTGCCAGTGGTGGGGCATCACAGGAACAAACCAACCTTATGAAATAATGCAGGAATTTGCAGAACAATCTCCTCCAAGTAACTAGCAATAATGGTCTGTCTGTATCTGAACAGACCCCTTCTTTCCACTTCCATACCTACACCATAACCTTTATATAGTGTAGATTTAGTCCTCTGAGCTCTGTGATATGCAAATGAGGTGTGAAAACAACAGCATTCCTGAATACCAAAAAATTATTTAGTGTAGGGGTGTAAACATGGTATAAGTTGTTACACGACTGCATGCAGATGGCCTAGGATGGCAGGAAGCAGCAATGACAATTTCAGCTGTTAATGACTTGTGTTACTGATTGCTCTGATTACAACAACAAGCAATACTGAACAGACTCTTCTCTCTGTAGTGTGTGTATCATGCAGAGTAGACTTAAAATAAGAAGTGTAAGCACAAAGAAAGACATGAGAACAACCTTAACAACACTGATATCCATGTACTAAGTGCACATTCTCAATCTTCTGGCTAAAATCTGTCTGAAATTGCCATGACATTGAATTTTTGCAGTTAAGCTGACAGAAGAGGAATATGCACAGAAACTAAAGAGAAGAAATAGCTGGCAGTGTCGACAACCTGATATTAATATGGTGTGGCTATTATTAGTGTAAAGTATTTGCCAATATCACATTGATCTAGACATGTTCAAGCAAATGAGAAAGGAATGTTTTCCTGATCATGCATTGGTGGCAGAGACAGATAATAAACATAACTGAGTGTGTGTTGTTATTGCACTGAATCGAGTGTTCGTATCCAGATAGTGTGCTGTCTAACAGAGTTAAGGCATATTTATGAGCATATGATCTGTTTATAACACATACAGATGTAGGAAAATTCATAATCCTGCATTTTCATTATTATTCCCTGATATTTGTCACTACTGGCAAGTGCACTTTTGACTGAACCCATTTGGAATCAGTGAAATTCCAAAGTGCAAACTGAAAATTTTAATTTGGAATGCCATCACTGATGCATTTTAGAGTATCACTGGTGTGCTTCCCTACAGTACTCTGAACAGCAGTAAGAGAAGAATGTCTGCATCGTATCTAAATATCATTTTAGCACACTGGTTAAACAAAATTATTTTAAAGAAATGGAAAAGAGGATGCATGGTATGAATCCTGGTTGAAGCCACATGCTACTTGGAATGTTTGTAGCAGATAGAAGAATGCAGCTTGCGTTTTGTTGTGAAGAATATAAATTGTTACATATGATGTTTTAGCCTGTATAATTTCAGCACTGCTTAGCAGAGTGCAAAACAGGGCTCACAGCAGAAGGAAAGAGTAAACCATTTTATTTCTAAAATCTTCATTAGCGCAACCAGTTTTGTCACCACTGCATGGTATTACTAATGAGTGAATGATGTGCACATGCTGTATACATCTTTCTGTGGCAGAAGCTGTAAATGCAGTAACTTTGGACCCATAGCAAAGTTGGTCTGGAGGTTCAAATCTATACTGTGTGAAGGGAATGTGGAAATTATTACTTAAGATTTATGACTTATTTTCATCAGAACTTGATTTACTTTGTGAACTTGCTCTCTGCTGAGTGGCATGCAGTCAAGGTTACCTGCTTAAGGAAAATAATGAACCATCTATTTGAGCAACCTTCTCTAGTGCAGAAAGGCTTACATCACCACTCTGGACAGTACTGAGTGGAGAACATCCAGTTGCTCTGCAGCTGTATCTGTGCCACAAGGTAAAAGTGCACTGACTTTAAAACTAGAAGGCAGGTGATCGTGGGTTCAAATCCAGATTACAAAGGATGTCAGGATACAATTTCTAACAACACTTTAGTTAGGAAGGTAACACTGCATACACATGGCTATTATAATAGTGTTTATTCCAAAAATGTCTCACTAATGCTTTGATATTTTTTTTTTCTATGTAATATATCTCATTAGTGATTTAGTTATGAAACAGTTGAATATGTGTGTGTAATTGTTTAAGCAGGCTAATTACGATAATAAATTAGAAATACACTTGCATATCTATGATGAGTGGAATACTTACGTTAAAAGCATCTTCTCTCCTCATGTAGCCCAACTCTGTATTTAGGACAGTATGTGTAGTGAAGTATGAATGTATCATACCTCAGCCTGTATTAATGAGCTCATGAAAGTCTATCCATCCGACATAGATTTACAAACAGTTATACTGCCGCTTTCATGGGAATGCATTTCAAAAAATTCTGAAAGTCACACGCATACAGGCCTATCTGAACTATATCTCCATTCATACTGAATGCAATTTATTTGTAATGAAGAGGGTTGAAATTAAGTTCTTCTTTAGCACTGACAAATTATTACCTTGTTTGAAATTTATGCATTATTTCTTCCTCGTGTTTGATTCCCACATTGGTCAACTAATTTTTTACAATGTATAATTCCCAAAAGTTATCTGGCAAGTTATCCTACTTGACTTACTAAACAAAAAAGATGAGAAGCCAAGCCACTAATCCTGTCATTTTTGACCATCTGAAAAAGTATGACTAGGCTGACCATCACAGTGGCAAATCTGACTGCCATGTTTCACACTTTAATTGCTGTTTGATAAAATAACTTCCTCTTTATTTGCAAATGCCTCTCTATGTTTTCCATTGCACAGATGCTGTTGGCATGGTTGTGAGTGGTTGTACTAGCTGTTAAATTCGAGACTGGAATGTGATGCCATTTCAGACACAGAGTTGCTTCTTGACTTCTGCAGACATAGCTAGTGTGGGAGATGATGGTGCTGAATTTACAGTACAGAGGTGGGGTCTTACAGAGTCCAGGATTTTTGTAACACTCCTCATGAAGCACTATACTTGTGGGCTGGTACACAGGAACTATAATAGGTCTCAGTATAGAAGTGAGGCCTGGAACAGATACACCAATGCTGTCTCCAGTGCAACTGGCGTCCCAAACACTGGAGAGAATGGTCATCATCACTATAGTGACCTGAAATGGTGCAAAAAGGACCTCTTTATCTGATGGGAGGTTGAGTTTAGAACTGTCAACATCCCTCAGTTGTGTAAGTATACTGACCAATCAATATTAAATGATATAGAATGCAGAACACAGGCAAGACTGCTATTCAATATGCCTTCATGTCTTTTCATCTCTTCTTCTCTGTTGTACAGCTGCTGAAGACATTGCAGTGAACTGAGAGGCACACCAAGAGAGGTTAACTTGCCTCAGATAGGCATGGGGTATGTATGCATCAGGTCTTAATGAAGACCTAATAAGTATGCAATATGGCAATACTGAAATAAACTGTTGTATTTATGATATCACAACAGTACAACTGATTAATGGTACAAGAGAGTAAGACGTTCCCATCATCCGTGGATGTGGCAAAAGTGTATAGAATGGATAACCATAACTGTTTATTTTCTCATATTATATAGTCATGTGATATGCCATGGATCTAATTCTTTTTTTTGTCTTAACCCACCCCTTGTCTCTCATTTTCTTTTTTTTTTTTTTTTGGTGGGATATTTTATATGGCTTAAAAATGTTCTGGTGTTGTCTATTTTTGCTTACAAAAACTGACATGCAGCACAGAGAGGTTGACTGACCACTGCAGATTGGCCTGCCATCCCTCCAAAGTTTGCAGCACTTCAGGGTCCTGAGCTGTCAGTGTTGACACCACATCCCCTCCCCTACCTGCTCCATCCAAATCTGGTAGCTCTGCCTTAGCATCTGGTGCACTAGTACCCTCCAGGAGTAGTATTAGTGAAGGTGGTGATTTTGTCACCCACCATGAGCTGGCAGGGCTACTGGAGGGCATAATGAAAAAAGACCTTGTTTTCCAAATTGGCCATGTAGAAAAGATGCGTCATCATATTGCCAAGATGATGCCACGTAGAGCACTGACAGTGGAAACTGAGACAAGAGATAGGGATGAATGTTCTGAGGGTGAGAACTAGATTCTCACTGTTCTCTGGCTTGATGTGGGTCAGCCTCTAATGACTCCTACCTATCCCCAGTCATAGCATCTCCAACCGTTTGCGCCTGCTTCCTCACCTAACCTTCCTACCCGACCCTCACATTCCTAAGCCCCTTCCTCAACATTCCTCCCTCTGTGAAAGCTAATAATAAGTAAAAAATGAACACCTGTTCCACAAAAAAATAACAACCCATACATAGCTCTCAACTTTACCTATGTGTCTTCTTGGCAATAGATTGTACAACATTATTCTGTTGTCACCTACCCTTGGTGTGGGGACAGTCCACATTCTGCAAATTCTGCACACACATCTACATTTATGTTGTGAAGAAGTGCTTGCCCCCTCTTTTACCACTTTCCTGTCAACCCTATTTACATAGTTTTAATCTGGTCAAAAAATAGAATCACATGCAACACATATAGCCAGAAACTACCTATAAGAAAGCCTTCATTCTTTTTCAACAGTGCAGACAGACATTGGCAACTCACACCAATGATGAGTGGTAGTGAATGGTTGTTAATGACCTATGGCAAACCTGGTCAATTGTTGCCCAAAAACTGAAGTAGTCTGGTTATCCTCACGTGTTTGCCTAAGTCACTTTCCTGTGAATGTGTTGCCTATGTATCTGTCTAGCCCCCTTCTGTTTTATCAGTTGTAGTCCTCAACATTTGCATGAGGTCTGGCAATGATCAACCACTGTATGTGATGATAAATGACATTTCAAGTGTTATTGCAAAAAGTAGTGAGTTTTTCTCTTGCACCACATTCTACATCCAATTAACTTGTGATTTCCCTTGAAGCATGTCTCATATGTAGTAGGTACTTATGATTATTTCAGTAGCTATTACTGAAGCAATTTGGACAGGCAACATATTTATGATAGGCATTCCTATGTATTCTTAAAGTCATGATAAAAATTTATTATAATAATCACATTCTGACACCTATTGTAAAATGACTTGCATACTGTAGTCAAACCCTGCTTTTTCAATTAGCTCAGTGAGTGTGCACCTTCTGTGACAAGGAAACGTAGGTTAACAGGTGACATTTCTCCATTAACTACAGTCCAGAGTGCTGATGACCGAGTGTTGCCACTAAGTCTGTTTGCACTGTAGAAGGCAAACTATATTAAAGCTTTTTCAAATTTTCCTTTGGCAGAGAAGTCTGTTTGCTCACAGTGTACCATCACACAAATGGGAAAGGCAAGCACAGCACTTCATTTTTCAAATGAGCTTTGGAGCTTACATGGAAAAGTATAAACCAACATGTGGATCATATGTATGCAACATATTAAGATAGAACTGTTGTAAATGTAAATGGAATCACAACATTTCCTTTCAGAATCTTATTTGTGCAAAGGTTGGCAGGGAGTCCCACTAAACACCGTTAAATACTGGTACTTCACAGTCTTAGTACAACCTATCAAAGTATAATCATGCAGGTGATAACACTGTCCAAATCTGTGCAAATATGTTTCTCAGCATTTCACCTTAGGAAGAGATTTTAAACAAAAATAAGCATTGCTACTGGATTATATTGCTTTATTACACGGAAACTGCTTAATGTACTAGTATGAAATGCAGTGAACTTTGCGATTAACTGACCACTTCATTCTGGACAGTTGGGTCTGCACTGCAGCACTGACACTTACAAATGATATACAACCACATAGAGTTTGGCACACATACTTCATCATTACTTAGCCCTCCTGGATTATACCATTAAAGATTGCTTTGTATTGACAGTGCATACTGCCCATGCATGAGCACATGCCATTGCTAATGTCAGTACCATTCATTAAAGTTAACATACAATCATCCTAACCTAATGAGCCATGTATAATTCGTTGTCCATCCTGTGTTTCACAAGTGTGTGTGTTTCATGTATGCAACACAGGTACATGTCAATCTCAATTCTGCAATATATATTAATGACAGCATAGTTGACATAATACAGCAGTATGTATGTATTATTGATCATAACATTGCAATTACTTTGTCATATCAACAAATATGGATTTACACAAAACCTTAAACATCACAATATCTTCACTGACACAGAATGTGAAGCTAATCCTACCTACATTGCACTGTCACAATGTAGAAATCAGACTTCTGTGGTGGTGCTTGCATTAAGTATTGTGTCTTCCAGACTGCATAGCTAGATAATTACGGGGTACTATCAATGTGTGTGTGTGTGTGTGTGTGTGTGTGTGTGTGTGTGTGTGTGTGTGGAGTTGTGTAAATAGAATCTTAATTAATGTTGGTCTCTGTAAAGTAGCAGCCTGGAGAAACTTTCACAATGCAGAGTGAGTCCATATCAATGCCAGACCCTTCTCCCAGTATCATCTTCTCTGAAGCACAATGCTGATGTCATCCTTTATAAAGTGCACTTTGATATTGTAGAAGTCAGTCTTCTGTGGTGGCACTTGCATTAAGTATTGTGTCCTTTTGATTGAAGAGCTAGATAGGTAGGGCATGGTAATCTTGCAGAAGTCAACTTGTGTGTATGTGCATGTATGTATATGGAGTTGTGTAAATGTGACCTGACCTACTTCTGGCCTCAGTAAAATTGTAGCCTGGAGCTAATTTTACACTGCAGGATGAGTTCACATCAGTGTGAGAAACATCATCTTCTCTGCAACACAACTCTGATGTCATCAGCAATAAAGTGCACTCTAAAGCTATTAAAGTCAATCTTCTGCAGTTGCACTTGAGTTAAGTACTGTGTCCTGTTGATTGTGTAGCTAGATAGGTAGAGCATTCTAATCGCACAGCAATCAGCTTGTGTGTGTTTGGAGTTGTGTGAATATGACCTGACTTACTGCTGACCTTAATAAAATAGTAGACTGCAGTTAATTTTACATTATAGAGTTAGTACATATCAAAAATATACCCTTCTCCCACCATCATTTTCCCTACAACATAATGCTGATGTCATCCTCTGTAAAGTGTAGTCTCACACTATAAAATTCAGACTACTGCAGTGCTTCTGTTAAATATGATCCCCTCTAGATTATATAACTAGATAGGTATGGGGTTCTAATGTTACAATAATTTGTGTGTGTGATGGTGGATCCATAACATCACTAGACAATTAATTCTACAGCTGTGCTCCTTTGACTTCAACTCGTGTGAAACATTTACATCATCAGATCAATCCCACATCTCCTTTTAGCAGTGCCTGTCTGTAACACACTGATAAGGTCATCATTTCAATAATGCACTCCCACACCAATAAAACCAGTCCTTTCCTCAGGCATGTACATATAATACAATGACAGTGTGTCATTTGTGTCATTTAATGGGTAAAGGGTTCAAATACAGCAGTGAGACTCTCCTGATTTTGTGTGTGTGTGTGTGTGTGTGTGTGTGTGTGTGTGTGTGTGTGTGTGTGTGTGTGTGTGTGTGTGTGTGTGAATGTAAACTGATGCAGGAGTTTGCACCTCTTATTATTAACATTTACAATTCCACGTAGCTGTAGAAGTAATTTTTGCACACGCATCTCTTTTGCATGACATAGCTGATGTCATCCTTTCCAAGATGCAATGTGGCTCACATGCAGTCAGACTTCTCCTGTGGAATGTGTATATAATACACTTTTGTGTAGATTGCTTTAATACACAGGTATGGAGTTTAAATACAGGAATGGCTGTCTGTGAGTCTGTTTCTTCTTCTTCTTACTGTGCAGAACAGGCTGCAGATACGTATATGAGATACATATATAAGCTACATCTATAAAGTGTGCTTGTGCTCTGCAACCACTTTTTAGCAGAAACATGAAGATAATATACAATGGTGATGCCATCTATTGATATGTGCAGTGTCACAGTCATCAAATAAATCTGTATTTGTACTTATGTTTCAGGAAAGCCTCATTAGCCTGTGATGTTAGCTGTATAGTTCAAATCCCAACATCACTGCTTACAGTCAGTGTACATGATGTTAACAGTGTTGTCACCCACATGTGCTATGTTCATATGTAGATGTTTCTTGTTAAAAGAGTTTATTCTACATTTCCTTTGGAAAGGCTGCATAGAAGACTATTGCTGTCATTTGAACAGATTGTTGTTCCATAACAGTTGTAGTGAGAAACCTCCTGAGGACTGAGGACATGAGACAATGTAATGTATGTTGTTGACTAAGTAAAGCATGTGTTCCAATACAGGATTATATCCACATTGAACCTAATTGATGTTCTGCTGTCACAACAAAAACAGCATGGGGCTGTAGGTGTGTTTGGGTATATGTAGCATCAGGCAATGTTGTCTGATATACAGCAAGATTCTGCCTAAGTAATTACAGGGAAATATATTGTCTGATTTGTACACATGATGCAAGGCTTTCACATAACCACACATACGACAGTTGTGGATACACTTATACCAGATCGCATTCATTGATCCCACTATGGTGTTGATTTTCTCAATGCGTAGGGAAAGGTTCCAAACCAGTGCTGAGTGATGGTAAGCATTTGTGTTCTTAACAAGCCTGCAGGAAAGGCATTCCCCCAATATTATACTTTGTACATACAGAGTGGCAGAGGCCTCCCCCATCCATTATAGCAGATACAAATTATAGTCAAGTAAAGTACAACTGATTGAATGACTTCACATAGGTGGAGTTCAACAGCTGTGATAACAGTTCCACTGTGTAGAATGTGATTAATAGCCATATTGCTATTTAGAGAAGTTGTAAACCTTCATGTTCAATTCTGGAAGTTGGATTAATTTTGTGTGAATGTACTGACATCACACAACAACCATTACATCACATCAGTCTTATCCCTTGATATGTTGCATGAGGACATGTGAAGGTAGTTTTGTATTTCATGCCAGTAGACATTTGTTCTGCCAATGTCATGCTGTGAGTGCTATTGTGGTACATGCATTGAGTACAATGGTGTACATGAGTGTGCTCCAGTTCTTGGGTGGTATGTGTACAAATATACAGAGAAACCTTCCTTGACCACAGAACATTGATATAGGACTGATCAGAATTGTGTGCAGATGAGCATTCTCATTTAATTGCCATCAGTCAGACATGCTGATATGATATTCATTATCAGGGATCCTTTCTTAATTCACAATTAATTTCATTTGTATGTAACAAAACCCATACCTACCTCCTATGGCACATGCTGACAATACACAGTTCTGTAGAATACATTGCATTGTAATTTGCTGTTTGCATCTATTCTTATCATTCTACTCCACAACTGTGTCAAGCAGGAGTGTCTTACACAATAGTATTATGTATCTCACCCTCTGCACCCAAATTTGTAACACCTCACACACATATATATGGGATGCATAACCATTCGAATGTTGAAGTGCATAATTCCCTTCAAGGGTGATCCTCTTTGTTCATAGGTTTATAGGTTGGTACTAGGCTATCGACCCTAGGGCCTATACAAGCCTAGCCATAACAATTCCCTGGCTATTTCTTCCCACACTATTTACTTCCCTGGACCCCTGTCTAGCAGGGCGACTGATGTGATCCCTGGGGTGAATTTCCTTTCTCCCATCCAATCGTCAAGGTTCCTTTTGAAGAGGGCCAAAGAGGTGCTCTGCTTGACATGTATGGGCAGTCTGTTCCAGAGTCTGGGGAGTCTCTGGGTCAGGAACCTATCCCTCCAGCATATTTTGTTTATTGTGATGACAAGGCTTAGATCCCTGGAGTGTGTGGCTCTGAGGAATTGGGTTTTCTTTAACTGTAGCATGTCCAACAGCTCTGGGTTTGACATGGCTTTGTATGTTAAGCAGAGATCACCTCTGAGTAGAAGATATGCGACAGAGTATAGCTGGAGTTTTTTTAAGGAGGTCAGTGTAGGGCATCTGCTTTAGGCCTCTGATTCTTTTAGTGAGGTATTTCTGCAGCCTTTCGAGTTGTTGCAGATGTCTTGAGAGGTACATACCAAATGGGGCATTGTATTCTATAATGGGTCTAATGAGGGATGAGTACAGTGGGACAATGACCTCCTTTTTTCTGGATGAAAAGTCCTTAGTGATGAGGTGTGCCACATAGAAGGATTTCCTGACTGTTGTGGCAATGTGGTTATCGAAGGTGAGACCACTGTCCACCTGTGTCCCTAAGTCTCTTATCACACTTTTGGTGTTTAGTGTACTGCCACCTATGTGGTAATTCATGGGTACATGTTTTTTCCCAAAGGGGATAACTATACATTTCTTGGCATTGAGCTTGAGCCCATGGCTCTGGCACCAAGAATCTGTTTCTGTAAGTCCCTTTTGTAGAGTATCCACATCATTTGGGGATTCAATAATGGCTCCCAGTTTGCAGTCATCTGCAAACTCTGTTAGCCAGAGTCCCTTAGTGTTGGCCTGTACTTCAGAGAAGTAGATGCCAAACAAGAGCAGTCCCAGGAGTGAACCCTGAGGTACTCCACTTGTTACTTGTCTGGAGCTGGATTTGGAGTCGGCTACTTTTACAGTGTGGGTTCTGTCAGTAAGCCAGTTGGCAACCCATCGAGTGATGTAGGGATTAATGCCCTGCTTAGTAAGTCTATCTATGATTCCAGAGTGGGGGATGGTGTCACAGGCCTTGGCGAGGTCCAGATAGGCTGTGTAGACTGCCTTACGCTTGTCCACGGCTCTGGAGACTGATTCAAAGAAGTCAATCAGGTACAGGAGACAAGATCGGCCGTTCATGAATCCAAACTGGGTGGGGTCCAGTGTTTGAAGGTTGCCAATGTCTTTGTTTATAAGTTCCATGATAATGCGTTCCATGGCCTTGCAGATCAGGCTTGTCAGACTGATGGAGCGGTAGTTCCCGGGATCCAAGGTGGATCCCCCTTGTGGAGTGGGATAACTGTAGCTGTGTGCCACTCAGTGGGCATGAAGCCTGAGGTGAGGCTATGATTAAACATGACACTTAGGTGAGGTGTCAGTTCATTTTGTAGTTCATGTAATACACAGCCCCGGATGTTATCTGGTCCCATGGATGCTGTATTCTTAGCTTTGGAGAGTGTGTTTTTACCTGTTGGCCATTATTATCAGAATTTGGCAATCTTCCAGTATTGAGATGGGCCGTTTAGGGGGTGAAAGGGGGGTGAAGTTGGCACTGAATTGATCTGCCAGGATATTGACAATATCCTTAGGATCAGTATATTTAATGCCATTCTGTTGTAGCTCAGAGCAGATCTGAGCATTGCCATTTAGATTCTTGACATAGTTATAGAATGCATTGTGGTTGTCTTTGGAATCTTTGACAATTTTATTTTCATAACTAGCTTTGGAGGATTTTATGAGGGATCTCAGCTTCTTACTGAGGCTGGTAAGGGAGTTTTTTGCATCCTGGGATTTTCCTCTCGTCTGCAACAGTTTCTTCCTTTTGTTGTAAAGTTTGTTTATGGCAGGGAACCACCAGATTGGCTTCCTTTTTTTTGGAGGAGAGCATCTTGGTTCTATTTGGGATGGCACGATTCATGCATAAGTGGATGTGCTCATATAGTGCCTTAGTGTAGGATTCAGTGGTCAAACTTTCAGTTCCTGTCTGCATAGGTGTCATGAAGTTTGTCACTTCTGACTTGAGTAACATGAAGTTGGCTTTGGAGAAGTTTTTTATGGAGGTTTCTTTACTGGGGGGTGGGATGTGGATGTTGATGGTGATTAGCGTATGGTCAGACCTGACCAACGAGGGGGTGACCACAGGTGTGGAGCATCTATTTCCCATGTTGGCAATGACCAGGTCTAGGATATTGGAGCCTCTGGTGGGACTATAGATTAGTTGATCCAGGGCATTGGAATTTATGAATTCCAAGTATCGTTGGACAAAGGTGTTGGTACACGAGTAGTTTTCCCAGTTAACGGCAAGGTAGTTGAAATCACCCAGTATTAGGGTGTTTTGTTGTATAGTAATATTTTCCAATATGTTTAGAAAGGTGTCGTGAGAATCTTGGGGCATGGTGGGGGATCTGTAGCAAGCTACAGTTTGGATTGCAGTCTTACCTAGTGTCAGTTGCACCTGCAGAATTTCAGATGCATTGTGTTGGGCAACTAGCCAAGTGGTGTGAATATCTTTGGTGAATATAGACACTCCTCCACCTTTACTGTTTCAGTCCTGGTTTGGTGGCCGAAAAGTGTGGTAAGAGTTGTAGCCTGGTATTGCAGGGATGCTCTCTGGAGCCTTGAACCAGGTCTCAGTTACTGCACAGATATCGATGTTCTCCATTTTTAGGAGTGCCTCGAGAGAGTGCATTTTGAGGTTTAGACTTCTAGCATTGAGTAGCGTTACCTTCAGAATTTGCATGCTTGTACCTGTTACGGTGGTGGTTTTGTCCTTTGAACTTTGCCTAAAAAAGGCACTATAGGGGTGGCAAGAGCCTTAGCCAGTAACCTGAATCCCAGGGGCGACAGGTGCAGACCATCTCTGGCAAAGCATCGTAGTCTGTCAATCATGTCGTCCCAGGCAGACAGATACTGGATCCCCTTTGAAGGACATCAGAAGCTTAGCCAATTGTTGAAGTCAATCATTTTGTCCTTATATTGTGGTATCATTCTGAGCGAAGGCAGGATGCTACTCAGGGCTAGGGTCATAACTGCCTGGTCCACATGATCTGAGAGCTCTTCCATGTCTCTTTTCATGTAGTCCAGGGAGGTACATCTCAAGTCATTCACTCCAACTTGGACAACGATAAAGTCATATTTGTACTTGTAGTGGAGTGACTTGAGTGCATGCGTTATGTGGCAGATCCTGGCACCTGATAGGCAGCTGACTGTAATTTTCTCCTTGTTCAGCCTGGTGAGTGGAACATCAGTGTGCCTGACTATAGAATCACCTATGACTAAAGTATTAGGTACGTTGTCTTACCTTAGGGGCTGTTGCTGGGTGGCACATTGGTATTGTGAGCTATGTGACACTTTGGTTGTGATTGGTGTTTGTTTGCATTTCAGCTTTGGAGGTCCTTGTTGCTTGGGCAGGTTACAGTTAAGGATGTCCACATATGTGGATTTAATGTTGCTATGTGTGGGTGTTGGTGGTGTGGGTTTAGAAGGGATATGTGTTGCTTGAGGTGTAGTGCGGGTGTTAACCTTCTCCTCTTGACTGTCTAGCACAATCTTGGGTGTAGAGAGCTTTGCTTCCAGTTTGGCTATGTAAGTGCATCTCTCGCAGGTTGTAGTGTTGGGTGGTAGGAGGAGAGGGTTGTCTGTGTAAATGAGGCAATTGCTGCATTGTTCCAGTATGCCCAGATTCACCAGGTGGACAGGAGAAATCACTGGAAACTGACCCATGGACATGCCTGGTTTGGTGCTTTTTTTGTATAGTACAGGAGCATTTTTCCCGTACCTTAGCAAGTTACTTTACAATTATAGGCTGTTTAGTGCCTACGATTAATTTCTCCTTATTAACAAGGAGAGATGAGTGATTGTATCAGTTTAAGGCTTCCTAGTTCTTTCCAGCAGGTATTAGAGCAAGTGCTAGCCACAGGGATGCTTAAAGGTAAGATGAAAAAATGTTTTTTTCCTAAACACTGCAGTGTGCACTAGATAAGTTAGATGAGAAAGTAGGTAACTTAAGTTTTACCTGTCTTAAAAGTTAAGTTTTAGTGGAGAGTCACTATTTTTAAAACAGCAAGATAGATTGAAAGAGGGTGGTCACTTTTGTATTCTGGTACTATAGAATACAGTAGGATGGCCAATAAATTTAAATAGTTGAAGGGGAGTGATTTCACAAAATGATAATGTTGTGCTTACTCACACAAGCCAGTGAAAGCAGAGAGGAAATGAGATATATGGTCAAATTAACACAAGAGGCAGGCAACTAGAAAGACAGTGGTACATGTGTTAGGCCTGTTTCTGTCGCATATACAGTTAATACACAGGTCAGTGGTATCATTGTTGAGGTGGGTTCAATCCTTCCAAAAGGAGATTGTCGCTTCTAAGCATTCCTATTTACCAACAAATTATATTGACGACATCTGAACTCAGCATATTGACATTCATATGTCATGTAATCCCCTTCTGTTACAATGTTAATTTGTGTGACTGCCACATTCTATAATATTAGGTCTACTTTTATTTACTTGTACTGGTTCAGGAAAGTGACCACCATTACTTATTCAAGAAAAATGGTGTAGAACAAAACAGCCAATAAACCAAAGGAAATGTTTGTTTGTCTTTTGGCTTTTCCCGGTTAGGGGGTCACCACAGCGGAACTCCGGTCCGCTAATGATTGACAGTAGATTTTCACAAATGCCAAGGTGCCAGCTGGACATCCAGCCTTCAATGAAGGCATGCGCATTTAGGCATGTCTTTTGAATGCCCACCCAACCGCGGGGAGGACATGCAGACTCCACAAAGAAAGCACTCCCCGCACTCCAGCCGAGAATCGAACGGGAGAACCTTTTGCTGTGAGGGAACAACGCTATTGCTGCACCACCACGGATATCACAATAAACCAAAGGAAATGTTCTACCTAAAACTAACAAGCAGGAGTCTTGGATGCAGTAGTGATAAACTGAGTGCTTTCATTTGTTAATTAAAACTAGAATTTCTTCAGAATCTAAAATCCAAAGTTAAACAATCAGTTTAAAGTAAGTATGATCTTTAAACTGATTGTTCAGCTTTGGATTTTAGATTATGAAGAGGTTCTAGTTTTAATTAAAGAATGAGAACACTCAATTTATCACTGCTGCATCCAAAAGTCCTGCTTGCTGGTTTTAGGTAGAACCTTTCCTTTGGTTTGTTCATCATTAATTATTATGTCATATGTACTGCCAAATTTTATTATTACAAAATTGAGTTTCTGACATAAGCACCTTCAAATCAATTATCTTATTATAGTTTGAATATTTAAACTCCCCTCTTAAACATTTCTGCATACATCTCTTTGACTTCTGTGCATGTTGGCCTCAGTACACTTTCCCTGTCTGGTATCCCATCTATAATAGTTGCCCTTGTCATTCTGCCACCCTCTTACTTATTTCTGTAGTCGAATTCTTGATTTATGTGGACATTACACTTAGTGCAGTTTTCATGCTAGGTGCAGCTTGTATTATTTCCCTATGTAACTTTTCATGCTGTCCATGTGAACACACTTAACCATAGGCAAGTGTGTTTGTTTACTATATGTGCTTGTGCTGCTGAACATGTTTTCTTGGCCAGAAACACTGTTGCTGGTCATAAAAACTTGCTTGTATTTGTGTAAGTGTGATGAGTAGCATGTATATGTGATTAGCGCTGTTGTGCATCACACTAACAGGTAAACATCATGCAGGCTCACATGATGCCTACATAATTGTTCATGAATCCCACAGATAAAATATTCAATGCTTGAATGCAAGCAGGACAAATCCTTTCTTTCTGCTATATCGTTATGGTGTTCATCTTGGTTGCTTGCCTATTTTATGAGCTGACATTCATTTTCCACAATATCTTCAAACAGGGAAAAAAGCTCATACATGTTGGGATTTACATAAAGTCCTCTGGGAAAAGTTGGTCTGTTTTCAATTTCCTTGGAAAAAAGTTAAGAATATGATCATTGAGCCTTCAGGTTTTCTCCGTTTGTAATTTCTCCAACTGTTAAGATTTGTAACACTTTGACAAGAACTGACTCCATTCCTGAAGTCGCATACATTAAACTTCAAGAAGTTAGTAGTGCTTTAATCTAATCAGTTGTGCTTAACTTTCTGCTTCCTTATAAAAAAGCTATATATTCCTCCTAACACTTGATAAGTAAAGCATTGTGTCACTAGTATCTGAAACTGAGAAAATCACAATTTCATACAACCTATTGACACCCTCCCATCAGATATTTGTACCCAAGTTTTATTCCTAGAAAATTCGAAAAAACTGCCACCAGGTACCAAAAGAAACTAGTAAGGCAATCCGAGGCACCACAGGACCAAGAATCAACCGGAATTCTTTTAAAATCCAACGTTAATTTAAGCACAAAAGCACATAAACGCACACATTAAAACCAGTGTTTTCGTTTGAATCATTTCATCAGATGTGGGTCAGAGAACACTTAATGCCTCTTATAATCCTCTAGGAGGTTAATTATCCAATAAAAAACATCCAATTTTAAACATCATTAGTCCTCATGAATATTCATGTTAAAACCTTGCTTGCAGAAAAAACACTACTAACCATAAAACTTTGTATAAAATGTTCATAAATATTAAAAATGATTCTTGATCCTGTGGTGCCTTGGATTGTCTTGCAAGTTTTATTCCTGTTTCTTCCTATATAACTATCCCATTTAAAGATTTTCTTCTGGACCGCCTGCAATTTGCACATTTAATTTTATTCCACAAAATCACTCTCACATCTGGATAAATATGCCATTGCATGTCTTCATCTGGACAACAAATCCACCCACTCACAAGTTTCTCCTTCCCTAAGTGTTATTACCCCATCATTTTTTACATCAGTTTTATTACTCAGCTAAATCCACTGAGCCAAATTAAAAGCTAGATCCTGAGTGGATAGCTCATGTAGTCCCCACCTTCTTTTGATAGCAGACAAAAAGCCATTCCATTGTTATCATGTGGCCTTGTTTCCTTCTAATAAGATCATCCATGATGTCCTTTGAATCCATTGTAAACCAGGGTGGTAAGAGGAGATGGGTAGATGGAGTACATTACACAGTGTATGTGGCATCGCCATTAGTGTAAATGCAGTTATTTTCCCAGATACTGAATTTAGTCAAATTCATCCCTTCTGTATCAAAGACAGAATTTTCCTTTGCAAATTAATTAATATCTTTCATATTGTTGATTCACAAGTATGCCTCACTTCCAATTTCAAATATGTTGGAAAATCAGATTCTTTAACTGTCTCACTTTCCCCACTGTCCTTCCCCTCTAAAATTCTCACTAAAGTAACTAAACTAACCTCTGAAAATTTTGGAGAATTTTGAGCTATGAGGCTACATGTATTGTAGTTTATTTAAATGTGCTTGATTTTTTTTATTAGCCCTGTTGCACCTACTACTATTGGAACTATCTAGGTGTTTTTATTCCACATTGTTTAAGTTTTAACTAACATAATCTTGTACTTTATTACTTTATATTTTCATTTTGCAGGATGTTATTATCACTTGTTTTAATTATTTCAAATATTAATGTTACTTTTCATATTTTCACTACATTAACTGTTTTTCTTGCTTGTCCTTTTTTATTTGTTGGCATTAGATAATTCCACGTGATCTGTACTTCTTCATTTTCAATACAATTTTTGTGGTTTATGATTCCAGTGCTTGTCATTTACTTGTATGTTATAGTGTCTTCACAATTCCCCACTGTAGCAGCCTTGCCTCTTTATTATGCCTTTCTATATACAGACCCACAGTCAGGAGTATATTACAACCAGCAACAAGATATGGAGCTGCAGAACCCACATTTGTCTGTATTTCCCACTTTTTAGCAAGATTTTGTAAACCAATTTGAAAACCAAAATCTTTTCTTTTTTTCTGCTGTTCACCTTTAGCCATTCATGCATCACATCTTGGTCAATATTTAGTTGTTCTAGAAATTCTTTGCAGCTGTCATAATTGTGAGCTCTCCAGTTTCTTTCCTTTTTTTCTGGTTATGCTGTTCTTTATATTCCCCCTGTCTTTGTTGTTGTTTTTTTTTTTTTTTGTTTTCTATTGACATATTTTTGTTTTGTTTTTCCTATTTTCTGAAATGCTTCTGCTAATCTGAGCAAAGATATTGTCATGTCATCTTAAATTAGCTTTCTTCATGGTTTAGAAGTTTCACTATATTTGGATCCGATGATATAAACAAATATGAATGCAGTCCCATGATTGCAGATCTATAATTATAGTCGGTTGTAAGGAGGCCTAACCCTCCTTCACACTGAGGAATATATAGTCATGCCATGCCCAGATTATTACATGTTATTTGATGAGCATGGAACAGTTTTATTTTTTCCTTCCAAATGATTCAACATGTTTTTTTTTGGGGGGGGGGCAGACAATCACATCTGAATTGTTTGTAAATTAGTACCAGAAGACCAAGCTGAATTATAGCCTGAATTTTATTCCTAGATGTCAAAGGCAGTTTTCAATATTACTTTAGTCTTCTAAAATACTACTTACAAATATACGTCTGTTTGGGGATGGAAGTTTTACAGCTGAATTTTGAGAATGCTTCGTATAGTTCTAATTGTTTTTTCTTTTGAAAGTTCCTGAATTCAGAGGTATTTGTTTTTGTGAGCTTATATATTCTAAAGGGAAAGATTACTGATTTATAATTGGATTTGACCAGAGAAGAGGATACTATAGGAGCAGTACAAGTAGGTGCAATTTTGGTGAGTATGAGCTCAAAAAGATCTCGACCCCTAAAGAGGTGGTTAGCGATTTGTTCAAGAGAGTTAGCATTTACTGACTCTAAGACTTTCAGGAATAACCAAACTTTGTGTTATAGGTGCGCTAGTTAACCAATGGATAGTGGAAATCACCCATCATAAAGGTAGTTTTATTTTTGGATGGATTACTAGGAACTTTTAGAAATATTTTGTGGAGTTCTATGGACCTAGAAGATGACATACATCAGGTTATAGATTGATAATTTGTTTTCTCTAGGGTAAATTGAAGTTCAAAAACTTCTGTTTTACTGTTGTGGGAATTCTGTCTAGTAATTTTTATTTATTTATTTTATTTATTAACATTTTGTTTACCTGGAAAATCTGACTGGAAAATAACCTATTTTTAGTGGATGCCCATGGGGAAAGCTCCACAGAATGCAAATTACACCAGCAGATCAATATCAATCACAAAACAATATAAAATGGGAACAGAAGAATATAAACATCAACAAGTCTATAGAAAAGATACAGCATAAGTGGAGTTGAGATAAAAAATAAGAATATAAAAATGAAAGCATGTACAACATAAATGCATGTGTGATGAAAACACTGAGTCTGAAAATAAAAGAAGAAATGGTCGCATTGGTGGCAGAAGGTAAACGTTTCCTTCTGCAGAGTCACACAAGACAAGAAATACTGAGTTGAGTGTTAAGTAAAAGTAAGATGGTGTATAACAGAGTTATAGGCCAATGCATGTGAATAGAGGTATCAAATATATTGTCTAAGACAGATTAAATAAGGGAGTTATCATTAAGGATATGAAAACATGTGGAAAAACACAAAAAGTTTTGAGCGTTGTCGCCTCACAGTTAGACGTTGCCCGTTCGATTCTCAGTTAGACCGTCTTCTGTGTGGTGACATACGTGAACGGGCGTTCCTTCATTGAAGGTTGTGCGTTAGGCCCGGCAAGCCAGCACGTAAAACTCTACTGCCAATCATTAGCGGACCGGAGTTCCGTTGTGGCGACCCCTAACCGGGAAAAGCCGAAAGACACAAACAAAGTACAGGAACAGAGCCAAGAACCAGAAAGGAATTATTTTAGCGAAGGCTTAAATGAATGAACAAATGGATGTTACATATTGATTTAATAGGGATTGGGATGGAGATCAAAATGTTGCCACATAGTAGGAATATAAGCTGTTCCATATGGATATGTTTGTTTTTTAAATTTCAGGAAGTTGTTTGTCGCTTAAGTATGGCATAAAAGTGGGTGTCTTACAAATATTGGTACTGTTCTGCAGTTTATGCAGGTTTGAGTGTATGGTAGATGCTGAAACCTGGTGAAGAGGGAAAGTTGTTTTTATATTGAAACCTAGGTGTGGATTCCATAAAGCCTACAATGTTCGCTACAACCATATGTGCAAATACGATAAGCACCATGGCATGCTAATTACAGTATAAGCAGCTTAATTATATGCTATTCAACCAATCATAGATTTAGGAGTTATTTAACAAGGTGTAAAGAAATCTTATATACTCAATCCTATTGGAATACAGCCACTGAAACCTCTCTGCCCAGAAACTATGTTAAGGGCTACAAACAACACCAAAAACAGAAAAACAGCAAATATGACAGACCAGTGAAATCCAAAGACAATTTAATGAACTCTAGCACCTCTGCAAGCAATGCCTTCAATGGAATCAGGTCAGTGTAGCCATATTAAGGGATTGTGGTCTATAACTACAGTGAATTTTCTTCCGTACAGTAAGGCTGATGTTTCTGCAATGCCCACACTATGGCTAGGCATTCCTTTTCTACAGCTGCATAACATTCCTCCCTGGGTTGGAGCCTACAACTGAGATATATCACTGGGTGCTCTTTTCCCTCTGAGGAAACCTGGTTAAGTACAGCCCCTACCTCATGGTTTGAAGCATCCACCTGCACAACAAATTATTTGCTGCAATCTGGACTGGCTAACACAGGGGGTACTCCCAAAGCTCCTTTAAGCTTTCAGAATGCCTACTCGCACACTGGGGCCCACACTACCTCATCTGGCTTGTTTTTCCATGTTAGGTCTGTGAGGGGAGCAGCTATGGTACTATAATTGGGGAAAACTTTCTGTAGTACCCTACTCTCCATAAGAATGTCCTCACCTGCTTTTTGGTAACAGTCAGACTATGCCTGAATGGCTTCCACTTTGGCAGGTTCTGTTCTGATCTTACCACTCCCCACTCTATGTCCCAGGTAGGAGACCTGTGCCATATCCAGCTGACATTTGCTGGGCATAGTGGTCAACCCTACCCTCTGTAGTCTGCCCAGCACCTCCCTGACATTCTGAAGGTGCTCTTGCCAGGAATGGCTGTAGATGGCAATGTCATCTAGATAAACAAGGGCAAAATCTCCTGCTCCTACTAGGATATGATCTACCAGCCTCTGGAAAGTTGCTGGGGTATTTTTCATCTCAAAGGGTATCTTTGTGAACTCATACAAGCCAAAGGGAGTCACTGGGACTCAAGGGCACCTGCCATTAACCCTTGGTAAGATCAGTGGTGGTAAGATACATGGCCCCACGCAGTTGCTCTAGGGCTTCATCTGTCCTAGGCATAGCATAAGCATCTGACTCTGTGTGACTATTTAGTTTCCTGTAGTCCACACAGAACCTGGTGCTGTCATCTTTCTTTGGTATCAGCACCACTGGGGAGGCCCAGGGAGAGCTCAACTCCTGAATTACCCCTAGTTCCAATATTTCCTGTATCTCCTCCATCAGAGTCTGTTTGACTCCCTCAGGTACCCTATAAAAGGCCTGCTTGATAGGCCTTTGAGGTCCTGCATCCACATGGTGCTGCACCAGCTGGGTGTACCCTGGTTTCCCAGTGAACATGTCCCCAAACTCCTGTAACATTGCTCTGATTTCTTGAGCCTGGGTAGGGGATAGCTGCTGGGACATTGCTACCCCTTCCACTGAGGTGTCAGTCCGAGCTTTACTAAGGAGATCAGACACCATATCCCCTCAGACTCCTCCTGCCATCCACAGCAAATATTCAGCACAAGGGCCTCCCTATCATGGCAAAGTTTCATCATGTCAACATGGTACAATTTGTGCCCCTGCCTCCTGCCTAGCAGTTCTACCATGTAGTTTACATCACTGATATTTCTTACCACTTTGTAGGGTCCCTCCCAAGCTACCTGCAGCTTGCTGTGTCTGACAGGAATAAGAACCATTACCTGTTGCCCTACAGCATACTCTCTAGCATGAACATTCCTGTCAAACCAGACCTTTTTCTGCTGTTGGGCTTCTGCCAGGTTCTCTTGGACCAAACCCATAGGCTCCCTGATCCTTATCCTGAGGTTTAGGGCATATGCCACAACAGACTCCTTGTGAGATTCACACTCACCCTTACACTCATCTTGAATCAAATCTAGAGGTCCCCTTACCCTATGCCCATACAGCAACTCAAAGGGTGAAAAACCTGTGGATTCCTGGGGCACCTCTCTGTAAGCAAACAACAGACGAGGCAAATATATGTCCAGCCCCTCTTAAACTGGTCTGCAAATGCCTGTAGCATTGTCTTGAGTGTAGAGTTTACCCTCTCAACAAGACCATTAGTCTGGGAATGGTAGGAGTGGTCTTTAGGTGCTTCACCCCACAGTGCTTCCACAGACAAGCCAGCAAGTCTGACATGAAATTGGCACCTCTGTCAGTCAGCATTTCTTTTGGGAAAACTACCCTGCTGAAAATCTCTAACAAAGCATTTGCAACCTTCTCTGCCTCAATGGAGGACAGAACCACTGCCTCAGGGTATCTGGTAGTATAACCTACTACCACTAGGATATAATTTTTCCCTGTGGAACTTGGGGTACTCAGAGGCCACGCAATATCCATAGCTGCCCTCTGAAATGGCTCCTCAATCACAGGAAAAGGTATCAAAAGAGCTTTCACCTTGTCTCCTGCCTTGCCTACCTTTTGGCACTGTTCACAGGTCCTGCAATACCCTGTTACATCTCTGGAAATCCCAGGCCAATAGAAGTTCTGCATAATATGTATTTTTGTATGTGTTATGCTCATATGACCTGCAAAGGGAATATCATGGACTATGGCTAGAAGTGCCAGATGGTAGGCTCTGGGTGCTACCAACTGCTGTATTCTCTCACTCTCTAGCCTTCCCTCAGGGGTCCACTCTCTATACAGTAACCCTTTGCCTGATTATACAGATTCTGCCTTCCCTTGAGAATCAGGTGCCTCACTAGCTGCCACCCTCATGCCTTGTAATATATGGTCCGAGAGCTGAGCCTGTCTCAACTGTCTCTTTGTAATCCTTCTCAGCTCCTCTTTCACAGGAAGTCTAGTATCCTTTGACAGTGGTGCTTGTCAAACTGGGTACTACTACTACTCATCTCTGCCCTTGCAGTCACTCTGTCTTTCTTGAAGTTTTATAAGTTAATCTTCTATATTCTAGCAGAGTATGATGTGGTTACATTCTTGAAGCTCAGTACATAACATACAGTTCTGTATAAATCATATCAATATTCACAAATGACATACAATTATTTACAAAATTCCAGATAGCTGGACTGGCAATGTCACACTGTGAACAAAATTGCAATATAAAATAGCCATAATAAGTTTACAATAAACTCAAAATAAAAATCCCATCTGGGTGGAATAACATAAATAGATTATATAACAAAAGCAATAAAATCATGTCCAAAAATAAGAAATGCAATACCCAGCAAGGTAAGAACTTCCTAATCAAACTAAATGAACAACTCAGGGGAATAATTAAAAAAAATAACAAATCCAAATTTGAGATAAAAGTAGCACCCCCCCCCCCCCAAAGGCCAGGATAGCTATAAGGCATTCTTCAGTCATTTTCAAAACCTCAAAGGAATGCACAGCCATGGGGAGGGCCACAGATCCCATTATTTGTGAAGAACTCTGAAATTAAACAGTCTGAAAAGAAAAAATAAATTAAATTGCCATTTTATTAAAAATTGTATCTTAACATATAAGGAGGGCTGTCATACCCTTACCCCTGCCTTCAGTATTATTTTTAATCCTGACCCCACTTTCTCCCTCACACACACCCTCAAGATGCCTCCAACAAATGTTTCCCCAGCTATCATTAGAGAACAGGCCCTCAATTTACTGATCTAGGCCAAAAACACAGCATCACTGGGACCTGACAATATCCCAGGATGCTTCATTAATAACATGAATTATTGCAGCCAATTGAAGCACTCTTCAATTGTAGCCTCCAAACAGGCTTCATGCTAAGCAAATAGAGGTATGCATCTGTTATTCCTCTGTACTATGGCAGGCCATCTATGGACTCAAGAATCTACTGACCTGTAAGAGTGACTAGCCTCATATGCAAGGCCATGGAAAGAATATTCATGGGTAGGATAAACAATGACTTAGGAAAATTTCAAACACTGAATCCAACCCAGCTTGGTTTCATCAAGGAGAGGTCATGCCTACTCAACTTGCTGGACTTCTTCAAGACCACCACCAAAGCAATAGATAGGGGCAAAATAGTGCATACTGCCTACATTGACCTGCCCAACGCATTAGACATAATAACTTAATCAGATATTGTAGACAAGCTCACAAAATTAGGTATAAATCTTCAATATCACCTAATGGATAGCCAGCTGGCTAAAAGATAGGATACAAGAAGTCAGGATAGGTAAGGCTACCTCTGCAAAAAGTCCAGTCACCAGAGGAGTCCCTCAGGGTTCAGTGCTATGGCTATTTCTTTTTGGCATCTGCTTCTCAAAAGTCAAGACTAACATCAAAAGCCTCTAGCTGACCAGATTTACAGAAGAGTGCAAACTAGGTACAGTTATAGAATCTCTCAAAGAACCAAACATCCTCCAAGAAGGCCTGATGTTGAATAATAACTGTTGCCAGAGTCGTGGTCTAAAACTCAATACCAAAAAATGCATAATAGTATCTTTTCAAAAAAACAACCACCCCTGGAAATTACTGCATTGGCAATATACCCCTATTAACTGACCCTGTTGTCAGGAGTTTGGGAACACATGTAGATAGTAATTTGGTCTTTGGCCATCATGTGTCTGCTGTAGTAAAGAAATAATTTTATGTTACACAATTTATAAGAAAGAGCATGGCATCTAGGTCCAAAGACCATATTGTTCCATTGTACTCGGCTCTTATTAAACCAGTCGTTGAGTAGAATGCCCCCTTTAGTATGTAGCTGAACAGGCAGATGCAACAACTGGAGCTTCCACACAGGCTCCTCACAAGAAGAATAAATGGTGTAGTCAACATGTCCTATGCAGACTGCCTCAAAGCCGTATCATCATACGCTGTCTCCTACATACTGCTGAGAGACTGTCTATGCCTGGCCTTTAAAACATCCTTTGATTCAGTCCTTATGGACCTGTTACATATCCACAAAACAAATGGGATTACAAACACCCAATCTAGGGATGTAAACCTCATCTGCAACATAAATAAGACATGTTAGAGGGACAAGTATGTGTTTCAGAGACTAACTGTGGAAAAAGATTTCTATCCACATGAGGCAGAGTTATTAACTATATTTATTCAAGTGCAACTTGGATCAGTGAATAGGGAATCATAAATTTACCCCTGGTCTGTGGGCCACCTATGTCCCTATTCAAAAAAGAAATCTTGTAAATGCTAGATTACCCATACCCAACCTATACCCCCAAATAAAATGAGTGGTAGGAAAACCTGTCAGATACATTTGGAAAGCATGGCTAGGCTTAAAAAGGTTCTTTAAGGTTATTAGCCTAGTAATTACCTATGAATCTGTGAGCCAAAATGTTGATAACATTTTCATAGTGAAGCCACATCTGGCAATACATCCAATTATGGCAGTCACAATTTGTACAAGCTTTGCAACAATGTTTTAATGAAGCTCCAAGCTTAGATCAAGTTGTCAAAATAAAACGACATACAATGTTGCAAAGCTGTACAACTGCTGCAGGGTGACACTAGCTATACTGAAAGTTATTTTTCATCACTATCTCCAAACTTTTAATTTACTTTCCATGTTCCAACACACAACAGGACTTCTGTTGTTTAAAATACATGTGTGAAAACAAATATTGCCCCAGCTTGGCACTTATATATAAAAACTGTATTGCTGTAATCTTTTGCAGTAAATGTAAACTTAGCTATTTTTTCTAGTCCTAATGAAGGGGAAACACAGAATTAGAGTCCATACCCCCTCTTGAAATATACACATCTCTATATGTGTGTGTGTGTGTGTGTGTGTGTGTGTGTGTGTGTGTGTGTGTGTGTGTGTGTGTGTGTGTGTATGTGTGTGTGTGTGTGTATTTTTGTGTGTGTATATATATATATATATATATATATATATATATATATATATATATATATAAATATATATATATATATATATATTTATAGATATATATATATATATATATATATATATATATATATATATATATATATATATATATATATATATATATATATATATATATATACATATATATATTTAGCTATATAGATATAGATGTAGGTATACTTACTTTGGTCAACAGCAAGAACGTTGACCACAAAAAGTCAGCAACACAAATGTTGACAAGCAACTATGCATATGTGAGAAAAATATTTGCTGCATACAATCAAAAAATAAAAATAACATTGATTTTTATGGCTGGGCAAGCCCCCACCCCATGCCCCCTAAACACCCCCTGCTAATTATATTTGCTAACTCTGAGATTGCACAATCGCTAGGGAAAGGTAATATTCCTCTTCTCAGGGACTGTCAATTTAGTGTACTTGATCAAATGGGGTCAATTAAACAAATGTTAACCAAGTTGTTGTGTCTTTCGGCTTTTCCCGGTTAGGGGTCGCCACAGCGGAACTCCGGTCCGCTAATGATTGGCAGTAGACTTTTACTTGCCGAGTTGCCAGCTCTGACGCACAACCTTCAATGAAGGTACGCCCATTCACGCATGTCTCCCTACAGAAGACGCTTTAGCTGAGAATCAAACAGGACAAAGTCTTACTGTGAGGTGACAACGCTACCGCAGCACCACCATCTAGTGTTTAAAATGCCCAGCTATATTCTGAAAAGTTTTTGTAGCTCTCAGACTTCTGTATCCAAAATGCAAAACAATACCCCAATTACATTATTATTATTATTATTATTATTATTATTATTATTATTATTATTATTATTATAATTATGTTTTCTGTATTGAAAACAATTAGCAAAATGTGGAACACTGGCTTACAATTTTAACTAGGAAGATCACAGTATGGTCAAAAAATATTATTTGATACTTATAAAAATTTCTGTTGGTGGAATAATTATTCAGTATTATTTTCAATGGATATTTATTAAAGAAATAAAAAAAGCATGAGCAACATATACTTTTTAAAGACAATTAGGAACATTCTTCATAATTAGGTAAAGTGGGAGGAATTAATTGTGTATTTTTTAACAAGAATCGTGTTTGAATTGCACTTATGACATAGTCAATCATACAGTTATATAAATGAAAACAAATAATATTGAAGTATTTTCAATTGCAAACATTATATATCGCATGTAATTTTCTAAACGGTCATTGTCAGCCAGGCATTATAAATCCCACTCAAATCCTGCTTTCCCTTAAACCTCATTCCTCCTCCAAAACATTAGTCTGCATGTTTTGTTTACACAATTCCCATTTTATGCAATGTAATTGTCTCCTTCCCTTTTCTAAAGATAACACTTCCAATTATTTTATCTTTATTACTGTATTCACTGCTTCCAGTACAGTTGGTTTAGACTTTGATTTCTATTTCATATTAATTGTTTTTGGCAGCCACCAAAATTAAACTCATAAAGGCCTTACTATGTCTAAGAAATCCCAATTCTGTATCATAGCTCAAAAAATAATTTCCTTAGTTGCACCAATTTGCTCACCCAGTATTTATGACAGAGTAGTCTGCTTAGGATTTTTAAAGCCTGCCAACAAATTATACTTTCAAAATATATTTTCCCAGTTATCTCTTTCTTCCCCCATCAAACCACCAGCATTTGCAATCTACCTGAGGAATAATTATTTGGAGTCTGCTTGGGGTACAAAAACATTTATGCAAAAACTTTTTAAGCAAAAATCCTAAATCTTCTATACCTTGTTTCATATACGGGAGCTATACATACACCCTCCCATTGTTTCTTTATGAATTGCTTATCCAGTCTCTCTTTACAATCCTTTCTAAACTCCTCTGATTGATCCCTGTAGTTATCATGCAATATTTTATATTCCATACTAATTATTCATTTTTAACAACAGCTTCATTATAGACTATACTAAAACCTCTACCAGTGTTGGTTTTACTTAGGATCCCCGTATTCCTGTCTATACTCTGATATCAATCATTTATAATGCAGGCAGTCACTAACCTACATTCCAAATGCATTCTTGGCCTCTTCTCATTCTATTACATTTCCCTTTCTAATTATTTTCTTCCAATACCTTGGTTCCTTTGCCAATTTTCTTCAGTAAATTCCAGCCCCGTCTTATCTATTCTCAGTATCCCTAATTGGAGTAATCTCCTTTCACCATTCCCATGTTGGCTTAGTTCTTTGAATATGCTCTGCTACTTTATTGTGTTCCACTTCATTGATATTCAGTGTTAAACTCTTAGCTTAGAGGGTTTCTCTGTATTTATAAGTGTTAGTCACATATCTTTGTATTTATAAGTGTTAGTCGCATATCTTTGAATTTATTAATGCTCAATATCTTAGCTGTTTGGCTTCTGCTACATACCTACAATCAACTGCACTACTAACTGAGTTAAGTACAAACTTGCAGTGTTAAAGATTGTACTGCATTTTATTTTTCTCTTTAATTGTTTCATTGAATATTGTGGTCTATGTCTCTATAATTATTTATTTTTCTGTTTAATTGTTTCATAGAATACTGTGGTCTCTCTCTCTCTCTGTCTGCACTTAGTGGGGGCTATTGTATTTACTTTATTGATATTCAGTGTTAGATTCTTAGCCTAGAGGGTTTCTCTGTATTTATAAGTGTTAGTCACATATATTTGAATTTATTATGGCTCGATATCTGAGTTGTTTGGCTTCTGCTACATACCTACAATCAACTGCATTACTAGCTGAGTTAAGTACAAATTTGCAGTGTTAAAGATTGTACTGCATTTTATTTTTCTATTTAATTGTTCCATTGAATATTGTGGTCTATGTCCCTCTGTAGTTATTTATTTTTCTGTTTAATTGTTTCATAGAATACTGTGGTCTCTCTCTCTGTCTGCAGTAAGTGGGTGCTATTGTATTTACTTCATTGATATTCAGTGTTAAACTCTTAGCCTAGAGGGTTTCTCTGTATTTATAAGTGTTAGTCACATATCTTTGTATTTATAAGTGTTAGTCACATATCTTTGAATTTATTAATGCTCACTATCTTAGCTGTTTAGCTTCTGCTACATACCTACAATCAACTGCACTACTAACTGAGTTAAGTACAAACTTGCAGTGTTAAAGATTGCACTGCATTTTATTTTTCTCTTTAATTGTTTCATTGAATATTGTGGTCTATGTCTCTCTGTAGTTATTTATTTTTCTGTTTATTTCATAGAATGCTGTGGTCTCTCTCTCTCTCTCTCGCGCTCTCTGTCTGCAGTAAGTGGGGGCTATTGTATTTACTTTATTGATATTCAGTGTTAGATTCTTAGCCTAGAGGGTTTCTCTGTATTTATAAGTCTTAGTCACATATATTTGAATTTATTATGGCTCGATATCTGAGTTGTTTGGCTTCTGCTACATACCTACAATCAACTGCATTACTAGTTGAGTTAAGTACAAATTTGCAGTGTTAAAGATTGTACTGCATTTTATTTTTCTGTCTATTTAATTGTTTCATTGAATATTGTGATCTGTGTCTCTCTGTAGTTATTCATTTTTCTATTTAATTGTTTCATAGAATACTGTGGTCTCTCTCTCTCTCTCTCTCTCTATCTCTCTCTCTCTCTCTGCAGTAAGTGTGGGCTATTATGTTTCACTTCACTGATATTCAGTGTTAAACTCTTAGCCTAGATGGCTTCTCTGCATTTATAAGTGCTAGTCACATATCTTTGAATTTATTACTGCTCAATGTCTGAGTTGTTTGGCTTCTGCTACATACCTACAATCAACTGCATTACTAGCTGAGTTAAGTACAAACTTGCAGTGTTAAAGCTTGTACTACATTTTATTTTTCTGTCTATTTAATTGATTGATTGAATATTGTGGTCAGAGTCTCTCTGTAGTTATTTATTTTTCTATTTAATTGTTTCATAGAATACTGTCATCTCTCAATCTCTTGCTCTCTGCAGATAGTTTCCCACCCTCCCTCCCTCCCTGATCTTTTTCTAGTATTAATCTTGGTGGCTTTGGAATTGCCTGCCCCTCCTGTAAATTTGTGTTTGAACACTCCTCCAGGGTCAATCTCATTTGCTCACTCACCCAAGTACAGTGAGATCATAGTTTGACTTCAAACACTCCTACCAGTCCCATCTGTTCAGCTCTATCCCAGCTCTATTCTAGTCTAGTGTCACTAGTTAATTCTACCTAATACAGAGAGAACATTTGTGAAGGGCAAGCCACTTAGTTCCTTAATTTTGAATTATCTTCTTTTTCTCCTTTCTCCCTTTCCACGTTACAAAAAAAATTAAGCTTGTTTCCTGCCTTTCCTATAACTAGTCTAGTCCAGATACAGATTTGCTGTATCCAGGACTGTTTGTAAGCTTCTGAGCCCCACAAGCCTTTCTGTGTTGGAGAAAGCCTTCTAGCTTATCAGTGAGAGTGGTAAGCACTAGGTAGCCTATCTACCACAAGAGTGGTTTCTGGTCCAGAAACTGTAGTTCATTGGCCGTTTAGGCAATTTTTTAATCTCTTTCAACCTTCTGGTTTAAAAGCCCACATTTGCACTTGTTTTCCACCTTTCCTGTAACTAGTCTAGTCCAGATGCAGATTTGCTGTATCCAGGACTGCTTGTAAGCTTCTGAGCCCCCCCAAGCCTTTCTGTGCTGGATGGAAACCTTCTAGCTTATCAGTGGGAGTGGTAAGCATTAGGTAGCTTATCTACCACAGTAAAGGTTTCTGGACCAGGCATTGTAGTTTATTGGCTGTTTGGGCAGTTTTTCCATCTCTTTCAACATTCTGGTTTAAAAGCCTGCATTTGCGCTTGTTTCATACCTTTCCTGTAACTAGTCTAGTCCAGATACAGATTTGCTGTATCCAGGACTGTTTGTAAGCTTCTGAGCCCCACAAGCCTTTCTGTGTTGGAGGGAAGCATTCTAGCTTATCCGTGGGAGTGGTAAGCACTAGGTAGTCTATCTACCACAAGATCCAAGTACAGATTCTTAGTTTTAGCACTTGAATTTGTTTATTCATGCTCAGCACTTGTTCAGAACTTGTTGTTAGCACTAAATAAGCTACAAATTACTACAGTATTCAACCTTCCTCTTTACCTAGAGGAAAACAGTTTTTGTACTTACGTTCCTCACTTGCTTAGAGAAAAACATCTCTTATACTAACTTTCCTCACTTGTCGAGAGGAAAGTAGTTTTTTTATTCAGGCATGTCCAAGGATCAGCTCCCAGTGTTCTCTCCTGTCTATCTGTTGAATCTGGGCCTCTTGGGGCAATGTAGTAATTGCCTCATGTACACAGACAACCCTCTCCTCCTACAACTCAACACCACAACCTGTGAGAGATGCACTTATCTAGCCAAACTGGAGGTAACACTCTCTCCAACCAAGACTGAACTTAACAGTCAAGAGGAGAAGGTAAACACTTGCACCACACCACACTCATTACACAGTCCCACTAAACCTACACCACCAAAATTCACACATAGACACACAAAAACATTCAAGGAGGCTCTCAGTAATAATCTGCTCAAGCAACAGAGACCTCCAAAGCAGAAATGCAAGCAACCTCCACCCCCCAACACGACCCAAATGACACATAGCCCACAGACTCAGTGTGCCAATAAACCACAGCCCATAAGGCAAAGCAACGTACCCAACACAATAGTCATAGGTGACTCTATAGTCAGGTACACTGATGACCCACTCACCAGGCTAAACAAGGTGAAGGTTACTGTCAGCTGCCTGTCAGATGCCAGGATCTGCCACATAACCCACGCACTCAGGTCACTCCACAAGTACAAATCTGACTCTGTCTTTGTCCATGTTAGTGTGAATGACCTGAGAAATACCTCCCTGGACTACATGAAAAGAGGCATGGAAGAGCTCTCCAATCTTGTAACCCAGGCAGGTAAGACCCTAACCTTGAGTAGCATCATGCCATCACCCAGAATGATACCGCAGTACAAGGACAAAATGATTGACTTCAACAATTAGCTACTCTTCTGGTGTCATTCTAAGGGGATCCAGTATCTGTCTGCCTGGGATAACATGGTTGACAGACCACGATGCTTTGCCAGAGATGGCCTGCACTTGTCACCCCTGGGATTCTGGATACTAGTTAAGGGTCTTGCCGCCACTATAGTGCCATTTTTAGGCAAGGTTCAAATGACAAATTCACCACCGTACCAGGAACAGGCAAGAAAAAACTAAGGGTAATGCTTCTCAGTGCTAAAAGTCTAAATCTCAAAATGCACTCACTCGAGGCACTCCTTAAAATGGAGAACATCAATACCTGTGCAGTGACTGAGACCTGTTTCAAGGCTCTAGAGAGCACCCCAGCATTACCAGGCTATAACTCATACCACACTTTTCGGCCATCTAACCTGGACCAGAACACCAAAGGCAGACGTGTGTCCATATTCATTAAGGATACCAGACCTCCAGGCTAGTTGCACAGTATAATGCACCCAAAGTTATCCAAGTGCAACTAACTCTTGGCAAAACTGCAATCCAAATTGTAGCTTGCTACAGATCCCCCACCATGCCCCAGGATGTCCACTCCTCTTTTCTTGATATACTGGCAAATATTAGGGTTTAACCAAACACCGTAATAATGGGCAATTTCAACTACCCCACCATTAACTGGGAAAACTACTCATGTACCAACTCCTTCACTTAACGCTTTCTGGAATTCTTAAATTCCAATGTCCTGGATCAACTTATCCACACCCCCACCAGGGGCAACAATGTCCTAGACCTAGTCATTACCAACATGAGTGACCAGTGTTTCACATCTGAAGTCAACTCCTCGTTGGTCAGATCCAACCATAAGCTAATCACCCTAGATATCTGCATCCCACCCCCACCCACCATTAAGGAAACCACAGTAAAAAATTTCTCCAAAGCCAGCTTCATGCTTCTTAAGACAGAAGTGGTAAACTTCATGACACCCATGCAGATGGACAATACAGTTACGACTGCTGAATCCTACAGAAATGCACTCTATAAGCACTTACATGAGTGCATGGATTGTGCTATCCCAAACAGAAACAAGATGCTATCCTCCAAAAAAATGAAGCTGATGTGGTGGTCCCCTACCATAAACAAACTCTACAACAGAAGGAAGAAATTGTTGCAAAAGAGAGTAAAATCCCATGAGTGGAGGAGGTCCCTGGTCAGCCTCAGTAAGAAGCTGAGATCTCTTATAAGATCCTCCAAAGCTAGCTATGGAAACAAGATCACCACTGATTCTAAGGGCAACCACAAACCATTTTATAGCTATGTCAAGAATCTCAATGGCAGCATCCAGATCTACTCTGAGTTACAGCACAATGGCACGAAAATTACAGAACCAACTGATATTGCCAACATCCTGGCAGATAGGTTCAGTGCTAACTTTAACCCCTCTCACCCCCTAATGGGCCCATATCTATACAGGAAGAATGCAGAGTCTCTGTAAACACATCTATGCAGGTAAAAGCTGCACTCTCTAAAACCAAAAACACAGCATCCATGGGACGGCACAACATGCCAGGCTGCATTTTACATGAACTTCAGAATGAACTGGCTCCCCATCTAAGCACCATGTTCAATCATAGTCTCATGTCAGGCTTTGTGCCCACTGAATGGAGCACAGCAATAGTTATCCCACTCCACAAAGGAGGAGCCACCACCGATCCTGGGAACTATCGCCCTATTAGCCTGATGAGCCTGGTCTGCAAGGCCATGGAATGTATCATTATGGAACTCATAAACAAAGACATTGGTAACCTCCAAATTCTGGATCCCACCCAGTTCGGGTTTGTGAAAGGCAGATCATGCCTTCTGAACCTGACTGACTTCTTTGAGGCAGTCACCAAAGCTGTAGACAAGGGTAAGGTGGTTCACACAGCCTATCTTGACCATCCTCCATTCTGGAATTATAGCTAAACTCACTAAACTAGGTATAAATCCCTACTCACAAGATGGGTTGCCAACTGGCTCACTGACAGAACCCACACTGTGAAAGTAGCAGACTCCAAATCTGACTTCAAACCAGTGGCAAGTGGAGTATCACAGGGTTCAGTTCTGGGACCTCTCCTGTTTGGTATCTACAAGGCTAACACAGAAGGCCTCTGGCTAATGAGGTTCACAGATGACTGCAAACTAGGAGCCATAGTCGAGTCTCCAAATGATGTGGACATCCTACAGAAGGGCCTCACTGAGACAGATGCCTGGTGCCAGAGGCATGGCCTCAAACTCAATGCCAAAAAGTGCATTGCCATCCCCTTTGGCAAAAACTCTGTACCCATGAACTACCACATAAACAGCAGTCTACTTAATGCTGAATGTGTGATAAGAGACCCTGGGACCCAGGTGGACAGTAGTCTGTCCTTTGATAATCACATTGCCAAAGTAGTCAGGAAATCCTTCTATGTGGCACACCTCATTACAAAAGGGTTCTCATCCAGGAAAAAAAAGGTCATTGTTCCTCTCTACTCAGCACTCATTAGGCCCATTATAGAGTACAATGCCCCTTTTGGAATGTACCTCACAAGACATCTGCAGCAGCTTGAAAGGCCACAGAAGTACCTCACAAAGAGGATTATTGGCCTCAAACAGATGCCCTACACTAACCGTCTCAAAAAAACTCCAGCTTTACTCTGTAGCATATTGCCTACTCCAAGGAGATCTCTGCCTAACATATAAAGCTATGTTAAACCCAGAGCTATTGGACATGCTACACCTAAAGAAATCCCAATCCCTCCGAGCTACACGCTCTAGGGACCTAAACCTTGTTACCACAATAAACAAGACATGCTGGAGGGATAGATTCCTGTCCCAGAGACTTCCTATACTCTGGAACAAGATACACATGTATGTCAAGCAAAGTTCCTCATTAGCACTCTTCAAGAAAAATCTTGATGAGTGGATGGGAAATAGGAAATACACCCCAGGGATCACTTCCGTGGCTCTGCTCAACAGGGGGCACAGGAAATTAACTTTCTTGGGTGGCGTAAGCCAGGAAACCTTGTTGGCTAGGCTTACTTAGGCCCTTGGGCTGATAGCCTAGTACCTACCTATGAACCTATGAACCTATGAATAGAATATGGTGTATGGCTATTGTTATTCTCCTTAAGGATCAGCATACAAAATCCCAGTTTCACCTTATTTCTTCAGCTTCCCCCTGTTTCATCATAATCTCTTTCCACTCTGAATTATATCTTTCTGTTTGTGCTATGTATAGGAGCCTTAACTGTGTAGCTCTGAACTACTCCTTCAAATCAAGTAATCCTAAACCACCTTGTTCTATTGGATGGATCAACTTATCCCATTTGACTCTTCCCCTCCCAGATGAAATCCTTCAACTATTTATCAATTGCTATTCACAGCTTCTCCTCTGGTTGATAAAATATGCCTGACATCTTTATAAAACTAAAGGAAGTAAAAACATTTTCACTGCGTGTATCTTGCTATCCATATCTGTCAAACAGAGTTTTCAGTTCCTCAGTTTTTTAATAATCTTTTGTTTAGTGTCTTCCCTCGTATCCTTAGTTGCCATAACAGTATCCTTTTTAACCCATACTCCTAAGTACTTAATTTTATCATGTCTACATAAATATGGGTATTGTAAACCAATTTGTGTATGGGTACATAGTTTACAGCTATTGCCGTTGTTTTACCTTTATTAATTGTTGTGTCCCATAAAAACACTTGAATCTGTCTCAAAATGTTCCACAACACTGAAATGTCCTTTGCTGATTTTATCAGGTACAAAATAATATTATTTGCAAATAAAGCCAACTTGTCTTGATTACCATAACAAATATATCTTCTGAGTCTCTTGTTTTCTTTGCCAATGGTTCTAAATATAATGCAAATGACAAAGGGGGAATAAGACACACCTGCCTGGTTCCTCTATTTAAACAGACCTGATCATAGAGGACCCCCCCACTTTAATTTTCACCTTTGATCCCTCGTGTATCTTCTTAATTAACCTTATTATTGTATTAGGGAATGCAAATGCTTCCATTGCCCTACTCATAAAATCCCATCTTACTCTATCAAATAATTTCTCTGCATCAAGACCCACCAACAATAATAGTATTTGTTTACATTCTGCTTCTCTCTGGATCATTGTTGTTCAATTAATGTTGTCAAATGTTTGTCTCCGCTCCACAAAACCACATTGATCCATATCAATCAATTTTGGCAACACTTTTGCCATTCTTTTAGCCATTATAGACATATCCCAGGATTCAATAATGCCTACACTAAGTGTACTCAAAGTGTACACTGTTCTTAGAGAACAGACAACACAAGCATAACGCACACTTTCTTCCTCTTAATTTCAGTTGCTTTTTCTACTGATTTTCTTGCAGCTTTAAATATTGACAATGATTCATAAAGGTTACCACAAAGTGTAGACTACATGTACACTTAGTGAATTCTTTCTGAGTGACTAGAAAGCACAAAATAGGTGGTAGAGATGTTCTTGAATAAATACTGTTTACACTTGGTGTACACTTAGTGTATACTAGGTGTTATTGAATCTGGCCCACAGACACTTTATAATCATGGTTTGGTATTGAAATAGGCCTATATGAAGCTGGATCTGATGGGTCTTTACCATCTTTAGCTATTACCGCAGATTTCTTCCAGGATGTTGGTGCTTCTCCTCCTTTTAAAATACTGTTATACAAAGCCTTCCAGATCGTCATCACGTTCTTCCCTCCTAACTTCCAAACTTCAACTAGAATACCATCTATTCCTGGAAACTTTCCTGTAGATTGGTTATATATCACCATTTTTATCTCATCTCCTCCTATACTAACTGGTAATAGTACATCTACCACTAACCTTGACATTCTTATTTCATCCATAAATATTTCCATTTGTACCTTTTCTTGATTTCCATATTTCTCTGCTTTATATAGATTTTCATAAAATGTCCTAAATATTTCTAATGCCACACTCTAAACTGACCATAGGTGTAACTGTGCATGAAGTGTGTGGTGTGGATGAACTACCACGGTAGGTCTAGACACATGATAGTGTAAACCTTGGCTCTAGGTGATTGTCACTGTCGAAGCAAGGCTCTGACCCCATGTGCAGAAAAATGAAAAGGGATTTTGGATGGAAGGATGGCTGGATGGATGAATGACAGATAAATAAAACTCAGTAGGGGGATAAGTTTATATCTCAGTGCCTCCTAAACCCTTAAGACAAACTTCCTCTACATGTTAAGCAGTATGACACAGTTAGATGATTGAATTGGTTTACTCTGGCATTGACAGGTATGACTCTCCTGGAGAAAGGAGGTGCTGCCTAAAGCAAGATACTGGCAAGGTGAAAATGGTTATGAGACTCAGTCATCTTGGAGTATATATGAATATATAAATCTATAACATCTATCTAGTATATCCAGAGAGATTAAAGTCTGTAAAAGGTTCCAGCATGGCTGAAACAGAGCAAGATGTAGCATATTAAACAGGATTCTACAGTCATGTTAAAAGCAGTAACAGGACTATAAAGTGAGATCTAAATCACACCAATTCAATTCACCTGTCACCTTTCAGGGAGGATGTGTCGTTAATGAAATGCTGAACAAAACAATATGATCGCACAGATCTAAAAGAATTACAAGCAGACAAGAGAAAGTCATTATTCGTTAACATTCGAGTGAAGAAAAATAATAACTTATAATTCCAGCATCAGTGTTAATTTGATAGAGCAAAGAAAAAAACGCTATTCAAAATGTTACTCTGAATTAATTAGTCATGAAAAATTAAGTATTTAAAAACATGTCAAAAGGTTCCATTTTTGCTTTGCAAAGTACAGCCTGAATTTTAAAATGAAACATTTTTTTCACTATTTCAAATTATAAAATATGAAGTAAATCACAACATGACCAACACCTGTCTACCACTGCCTTGCACCAAAGACAATGCAAATAACAGCTGCCAGACAAGTTATGCTGATGTGTTATATACTCATAGCAAAAGGCTGTGTGTATTATTGAAGTCAGTTTTCTGTTTTTTCTGTGCTGCTATAAATTTGGAGTGAATGCCTGGAGGTGCTCATCATACAGCAGCAGTTAGCAGTTCCCTTGTACAGCAGCAAACACCTGGAAAGAAAATGTTCCCTGTATAAATATCCATATGTTCATACCCTGTAAAACAGTAAATATAGATCAAATAACAGGTCCACTGGCAAGCCTAGATAGGCTATTTGGGAGTTGAGTGGCAATAACTGTAGATTCAGTAGAATTCAGTATTGTGTAAACATTAAAATTAGCGATTTTAGTACTGTTTAGCATAACCTGGCCCCAAAAAAGCAGCCGTAATAGCCTTCTAACCCCAATACGCAACCCCCCCCCACACACACACACACACAGATTAACATATGCTGAGGCATCTAAAAGCAATCTTCCTAAACAACAAGTATCACCTGGAGCACCTGTTGGCAAAGCTATGCCTCAGCAAGCCCAAACAACACCGATCACCACTCATACAATCACTCTCAATGGAGCACCAAGCACTAAGCCCCTAAGGCAAGCAAACACACTTCCCAGAACTCTCATTATAGGGGATTCCATTATAAGATATTTTAATGCCCCTCTAACCAGGTTAAACAAGGAGAAGATAATGGTTAGTTGCTTATCTAAAGCCAGGAGCCACCAAATCATGAACACACTCAAGTCATTACACCGCAGCTATCAGCATGATTCCATCTTAGTCCATATAAGTATAAATGGCCTGAGATGTACCACCATGGACTATATGAAAAAAAGACATTATTAAGCTTTTAGACTATGCATCTCAGGCTGGTATAAGTCTAGCATAGAGCAGCATGTTACTATTACTGTGGATGATGCTATAAGATGAGCAAAAGATGATTCATTTTAACAATTGTCTGCCTTTCTTTTGTCATTCTAAGGGGGTGCAATATTTCTCAGCTTGGGAGAACATGGTTAACAGAGCACATTGCTTTGTCAAATATGGTCTGCACCTGTCCTCTCTAGACTTTTGAATGCCATTTAAAATGTTATCCACTCCAGTGTCTTTTTCAGACAATGCCAAATTGACAAGCTTACTGATAGCAAAGTCAACTCAACTGAACCTCAAGGTGTTACTACTCAATGCCAGGAGCTCAAATAAAAAAAACTACACTCCCTCCAAGCCCTCCTCACACTAGAGAATATAGACATCTGTGCAGTTACCAAGACTTGGTTTAAATCAGCTGAGAGTACCCTGGCAACAAAAGGTTTCAATGCCTTCAACACTTTTAAACCAGCAGCTGCACAGACAAGGGCTAAAGGTCGAGGTGTCTCGATACACCTCAATAACAAACATACCTCAGGGCTGCTCAAGCAGCATGACACACTAGACTTCCTCCATGTGCAGATCATCAAGACAAAATATTGTGCCATATCCAAGCCAGCTATAAGTTACCCTCCATATCCCAAGAAGCCCATGGTGGATACTTGGACCTACAGGAGACACTTATCATCCAACCTAACACAATACCCATGGGAGGCTTTGCTTACCTCTTTATAGACTGGGAATCCACCAATAAACGTAGAGGCATTTCCGTTACATAATGGAAAGAACATAGATCAACAATATGGGATAATTGTTTTACTATAGGTGTTGTTTACATTACTATATGCTGAGACTGTGAATGTTCTGGTGTGGGAAAAACTGAACACCCATTGAAGAAAAGAATATATGAACATTTATATGATATTACTAAATAAAACAGTAACAATTCCCTTTACAAACATTTAAAATCTTGCCCTGCCTCCTCTAATTTAAATTTAAGTTCAGAGTTATTGATAAAGTGTGCATTTATCCTAGGAGAGGTAAATGGGAGACTCTATTAGAGTATAAAGAGTTAATTTAGCAACTGCGAATAAACACCATAGTAAGACCAGGACTAAATGAATAAGTTTCCATTAACACTGTACTTAAACTGAGATCTTCAAAGTTGTAAATAGTGTTTTTATGGGTTAAGAGCTTTAAGGGAGTATTACATTACCTAATATAAATTTTTGCATTTAATTATACACACTTAAATATATATATATATATATATATATATATATATATATATATATATATATATATATATTTATGTGTGTGTATCATATATTTTAACATAATTCAATCTAAACTGAACTATAAAGATTATGTAACTAATTTTTTGTGATTTGTATTTTTTGTTGAATATTTTTGTTGATCATTTATTTTAATAACCATACAATTTTAGTGGAAATTGAATCATTAATTAGTTTAAATAATATGTATATTGATGAGATTGTGATAACTGGATGTCGATTTTAATTGGTTATTGATTCATTTTTAAAGACCTGTTGAGAATGGTGTGCTCATGCTCTGATAAAGTCTATTACTAGGATGAAAGTGCTTAGCATGAGTGTGCTTTTATACTAAAGTTGTTTGTTTATTACATACTGTTCTGCTCCCTTGGTTTCTCATAGCTACTCCATGTTTTTCATTTGAGGTTGTCAGTCTATAACATGACTTATCAGGTACCCTGAAGTCTTTATTTAATCATAATCTTAAAATAGGCTTGTGTGATACAAGAATGGAGGACTGCAACAGTCATCCGCTTTCATAAGGGATGACCTTCAACAGATCCTGGAATCTACAGATCCATTAGCCTGACTAGTCTTATTTACAAAGCCATGGAAAGATTTGATGTGAAAATTATCAACAAGGACATAGGAAACCTCCAGATATTGGATCCATTGCAGTTTAGTTTTGTCAAAGGAAGGTCATGCTTACTGAACCTAGTGGATCTCTTTGAAAAGACCACTAAGGCAATGGACAAGGGGATAGCAGTGCATACTACCCACCTAGCTCTGGCTAAGGCATTTGATGCAATATCCCATTTGGGCATTGTCAGCAAACTAACCAAACTAGGCATAAACCTATTTATAACTCACTGGATAGCTAGAGGGCTCACAGATAGGACCCAAGAGGTTGAGGTTCAGTGAGGCCACCTCTGCAAAGAGGTCAGTCACCAGTGAATTTCCTCAGGGCACTGTGCTGGATCTGCTCCTCTTTGGTATCTACTTTATGGAGGCTAAAGTCAATGTCAAAGGCCTTTGGCTGATCATGTTTGCAGATGATTTCAAACTGGGAGCAGCCCCTGAATCTCCCAAGGTGAGAACACTCTTCAGGAAGGAGTAGCACAGACAAAAGCTTGGTGTCATAGCCGTGACTTAAAACATAATATCAAGAAATGCATTATGGTACCTTTTGGTAAGTTATCTACCTGGGTTAACTATGTCATTAACAAAACACCACTAACAATCAATTCACTAGTCAGATATCTGGGAACTTAGAACCTAGCCTTCAACTAACATGTGTTAAAGGTGGTAAGAAAATCCACTATCCTAGTATACAGTTATGAAAGTATAAAAACAGTTCCCAACTTCTGCAACTCCACATTAAAAAAAAAAAGACATTTTTATGAAACAACATGTTTAGTGTGCATGACTGCACAGATGAAACAGAATTGTGTCAAATATATCAGGACTAATCAAATTTGATGCACTTCACAGCAGATGAAAAGCTGAGAAAGGCATATTAAAATCAACAAAATGATAGTGTCAACAATGCCTTTGTAAAGAAGGTATACATTTCATGATTATGCCCAGAAATATGCTTTCAGTTGTAAACTAATGACAAAACTACATTGCATTATATTAGAAGATGCAACAGGAGCAGATTTTTTTTTTTTTTTTGTGGGGAGGATTCATATCCTGTGCATAGCTCTCCACTATCCCTTATTTTCAGGAATGTAGACTACTTGTGGTATAAAAATATCTATGTAAACATTTCCAAGCAAAAATCCTAAGTCTTCTAGATTCTGTTGCATATTTGGGAGACATACATTTATGCTCCCATTGTTTCTTTGTGAATTGCTTATCGACTCTCTCTTCCTAATTCTTTCTAATCTCCTCTGAATGATTCTTATAGTTATCATGCACTATTTCATAATCAATACTAATTATTTCTTTTTAATGGTAGTTTCTGTTCTAGATTCTAGTAAAAACTCTACCAATGCTAGGCTTTCATTTAGGACCCCCCCCCATTTCTTTCTCTTTGCCTATACTCTATCAGTCCTTGATAGGGAAGGCAAACTCTGACCCGCAGTCCAAATAAATTATTGGCATCTTCCCATTCTATCATAGTTATTTGCTCCCAGTACCTTGGTTACTTTGTCAGGAATGTCCCTGATTTTGACTCAAATTTTAGTTCTGTCAAGGGGGTGACTTATACTTAACAAATAATGACAACAATTCTTCAAAAAACAGATATGTGTTCACATTCGTTCATTCTGTTAGTGTCTGAAGTTAACAGTGCTGAAATTATAAGAATGCCCCTGATTATTTTTGGAGTGCCCCTTATTCTGTTAAGATTTGTCCCTGATTAGGTGAGAGCTATGATCCAATGTGTCCTCAGCAAACTAAAAAATCATTGAAGTAAGGCAACCCTCCAACAACCATATCCCAGCATGGAATTACCTGTGCTGAGCAGCTGAACAGCAATGCATATAACGGTTTCTTTACTTTATGAAAAAAAAGACATGGAAGTTTACAGGAAAGACTATACAAAAAAGTAGAGTACTAGTGCAAGAGATCGTTTTACTCCAATAAAATAATGAAAAGCAGAAGCGTAGCTGGTTCAGCATTTCATTCACTGTAATAAGGAAATTGATAAGCGATTAGCTTATTGCACCCCCCACCCCCCAAAGCCCCCATTTAAGAAAACAGAATGATTCTTTCTCAGGCACGCCAAACAGATGCCAGATGCACGACACGACCCCCCCCCCCCCCAAAAAAAAGCCATTCAGGTCCCGTTTCCATGTCCCTGCCCCTAACTCTAACCCCTAAAATTCGACTAGCGCTACGGTGCTCAAGTTTTAGTTAAAAAATATCTTATCAACCGTTACAAGCTGCTTGCTACAATGTAGCAAACAGCACGCTATAGCATACAGGTTTGACCCAAATGCAATGCCGGCTTTTGGATCTTAAAAGCCGGTATTGCATAAAAAAAATCGTTAAAGATTTTACTTTAAATCTTATAGACACCTAGTACCCTTCATTACAATTTATTAACGGATCATACTTCTTTGCTCCAACAAGAGCTGAAGTTCTGCCCAAACTCGGCTTAATTTAACTTTTTTAAATACGGACCTACTAATGAACTGGAACCACCACCAATGAAAGTCAATGGATCATTCAGCTTCAAAACTGCTGTGAGCAATTCCAGTTCAGGATCGTGAATGACAAAACCTAGTCCGAGCCTCTTACCTGCTTCGATTCATATGCTTTAGTTCTGGTGTTCTGCCCTACTCCTCGATCTTACAACCTTTAAGCAAAAGTTCATTCCGTGCCAGTTCATCAGCCCCACTCCCTCCAATGATCAGAATATTTAATTCAGCAAAAGAGTTACAGGAAGGGCCTGGGACAGCAGCAGAATAACAACGAATACAGGTGTTAATTACTGTGCATCCTGGTGTTTCAATATATTTATCACTTACAACAGACCCAGCTTTCATAATAACAGCGGGAAAAAAAAACATTCAAATGTGGAATGTTGTTCGCTGCACAAATACTTAATTTTCCTATGTTTTTGATACCTTGCCATCAGTTAAATGTACCATACATCTAAAGTGTACCTCATTAGGAGGAACGTTCCTCATTTGGGTATTAAAAACTCCATGTTCCTCAGTCACATGGAAGGGGTCTGCCACACATTCAGTGTTGGCATTTTTTAACCAATATCCATGGTAAATAGTACTGAAACATATTAATTCACCAAAAATGTATAAGTAGTACATTTTAACCATCCTGTGACCTTCTTAGTTGAAGTTGGTAGTAAGCTGTTGGGAGGTATTCCACATTTTGCTCATTCCACATTATGAGAGGCGGTGTTCCTAATTTAGGATATGAGGGTTGAGAGCTATGAAATGTACACTGTAGTGTACATAGTGTATGCTTACATGTGCCCCTGCTACCTGGTTTAGTAGATGACAAAGAATCACAGGGCAGGCGTGAGGCTGGAAGATTCAATCTCTACAATGTAGAACATGGCCCATGGGTTGTTAACAGCTCATACCCTTCATACTCTGTAGTAAACCGAATGTTTTTTATGGCTAGTTTGTACCTAAAAAAATGTTTTCTTTTAGACCAAAAGTAGAATGCTAGGCTTTCACGGTTCTCATTCCCTTAGCACAAGAATTTGGGACACGTCTACAAATAATGGTTATATAAATGGCTGTTATAAGATTAGAAAGTTGCAAGAATAACACTTTGAATTAGCATGCATTTCCTGTAAGATATAAAGGCTGAAATTCAAATGCCTGCTATTCATTAGTGACTTTACTCCGTAATTATTGGTCAGAAAAACGTATTTTTTAAGAAGCGGACCAAAAATACAACTGATAATACAATCAATTGTAACGTCAATCCTGGGTGCATCCATCCCACTAGTGGACTTCAGAAGGACATGCTGATAAATTTATAGTTTGCCTTAAATAAAAATTAAGCTACTCAAAAGTACATCGCTTTCACTATTATATATACAAAGAGTGCGGTGGCATTAAGTGAAAGCCGGTAAGCCAAGACAAGTCTCACTTCAGGGTTACTGGATTTCTGACTTGAAATGGGTCACATAAATGGGGTCGATGAAATCAAGCACTGGTGCAAAAAGCTACAATTTAAAGGTATATAGTGTATTTAGATGAAATGCTATTACTTCAAATTATCTAAAGCATTCAAAGTGGAAATGTGCAGTAAATATATGCAGGACAAATTTTAACGAAGAACGGAACATTTGAAGAAACCAAATGCAGACTGCTTAGTTCATCAGGGAGCCGAAACAGGACTGACTTAATGGATTAAACAGAAATTTAAATAAAGATAACACTAAGGGTGGGATTGTAAGTAACCTCGTGATGCCACAAAGTTGTGGATCATTAACAAAGTAGGTGGTAAATGTTTAAAACTCGGACCGAAACAGAGTCTGAGTTAAAGACGTAATAGTGCTCCTTTAATCCTTTAACGGATCGGATTGGGAACGGAGACTTGCACCTACTGTCTATCTGTCTAAACAGGGACATCCCAAGGCATAAGCTTTTATACATGAATGCAAATAATTGCCATACCTCTCGGTTTTAATTATGTCCCTTTTAATCCCCCTAAAACTGGAGGCTTTGGGAGAAAGGTTACTGAATTATTAGACTTATTAAATAATAGCAGTAATGAAAGTTATACTTTTACTTCAGAAAATGTATATTAAGTTGTATTCTTTTATTCTGTCTCAAGTCAATATTATTAATATTTAAAAGTGCCCCGATTATTTCTCGGGTTGTCCCTGATTATTTGAGAGCTATGATAATTGCAATCTTGTTTGTGTCGGCTTTTCCCGGTTAGGGGTCGCCACAGCGGAACTCCGGTCCGCTAATAATTCGCAGTAGATTTTTACGTGCTGAGTTGCTGGCCTTGACGCCCAACCTTCTACGAAAGTACGCTCATTCACGCATGCCTCCACACAGAAGACGCTATAGCTGAGAATCGAACAGGACAATGTCTTATTGCGAGGTGACAACGCTACCGCAGCACCACTATAATAATTGCAATGTGTTGCTCAAAATTGAAATGTCTCCAAATTCAGTGTTGGTGGTGGCAACTCAAACTAATGTTTAATAGAATCCCCCTCCCCCACACTTACTCCCTTGCATATCACAGTTGTTGAATTCCGAGGAAAAACATAGTTTTCAGAATGCTGTCTTCCTAGAAGTGCGATAGTGCTATTCCTTGTAATCAGGCCAATGAATATGATTTCAAGAACGGAAAAGTTGTTATTCACATGAAAAGTGCCAGCAGAAAAACTGTTTATCTGAACTAGAGATCAGGTTATGATGCCTTCATAATCATTTCAAATAACTGATAACTGTTTTTTTTTTTTTCTTGTGGTGGCGCGGATTCTGAAATCCGCTAGGGACTTTTTTGTAGTTTGCAAAGATCCGCATGAAATACCCTACAGTGAATGATACCCACCTCACAGTCAGATCTTTCTGTCCCCCACTTATGAGCATTTTCGTTCATCATTTTCAGAAAGATATCCGAAAAAATTGAAATTTGTTTTATTTCTGAGTTGTGTATTTAACTTAATGTACGGCAACTTGATGTATTATTGAAATTTAATAAATATACAGAGTAAAATGTAAAATTTGTGCAAACGTGTCTTCACCGGGGAAGTGGGTTGGCCTAATACCAGAGAGCATTGTTCAGCTACAGCCAGTGCCACCGTGCCACGGGGATACAAATAAGCCACGCATTAGCACAGTGCGTGGAATGAAATATTAAACCATAAGCAGACAAAAGCAGGAAGCTCAACAGCATGAATGAATGAAGACAAAGTAGCAACGTGTTTGATATAATAATGTAAGAGGTGATAATGAAGGAAAATGTTGAAATAAAATACAAAATACTGTGAAAGAAACATGGGTTTGAATGAAATGATATGCACAAAGCTAATAGAACGTGTGTTACGTGTCAATGGTACGATGTTTTTATTATTTACATTATTTACTTTTTGCAGAATTCCAAACGAATGTAAATATTGTGATGGCAGAAGGGTTGTCTAAGAGATGATGAGAGAAGGATTGTTTAGGCTTTTGGACTTCGGTGCAGACAGAATCACAGGTATTGTGTGTAAATTGTAGTGGGCTTTAAGTCTAAATTTATACTTGTGCTTGAATGGATGTCATGAGAATGGAGTTCCATAGTTTGGGATCTAAAATAAAGAAGGCTTTTCCAAATGTTATGAGTTAGATGAATTGCCAGTGAAGGGCAGTAGCAGTTTTAAGTAAGTACTGGCCTAGCTGGCCTTGTGGGCCATTTTCAGCTTGGCCAAGTTCCCCTTTCACAGGTAAAAATCAAACCTTGTAACCTGGGTCTGTAAGACACCTTTGCCATTAAACCAAAGTCCAGCCTTTAGTGACGAGAGAACATAAAAGATGTGTAGATGTCTAACAATATAACTTGATAGCATTGGTTTTACTTTATTTCACTTTGCACATCTTATTTAGCAAATAAATGTATAAACCTCAGGAAGGGAAAACGTGAGTCGCAGTATCTTATGTAAAGTGATTCTAAGTAGTTTAATAGGGAAAAGACTGGCGCATGAAGGATTAACGAACCTTTACAACGCGATAGAAAACGACAAAAAAACCCTCCAATACCACGAAGTTAACCCTCTTTATTGTTGTCTAAAAAATAATAACCGCTTTTGTCTTCACCTGGGAGTCTACTTCTTAGCTGTCCAGATTTTCGAAGAACGTCCATATTTTTACCTTATATTTTTGATCTGGTCCTCTTAAAATTTGTGTTCTTTTCTGACAAATCACTGAGGATTAAAACCACTAAATAATTACATACATTTGAGTTTAAGACTTGTTATCCCAACACAAATCCTGTTATTTTAGCAACTTTATTAAGTTTAACAGCGTAATGTTTAAAATCTATTCCTATTTTTGTGCCCCCCCCCCCCAATTATTTTTCGCTTTGTCTAGATGTTTTGTGCTAAGATGACTGGAAGACTTCAAGGCTGTGTTTGTTCACAAATTGTGCACAGCTCTCAACCTTCCATCTCCAAAATGAGGAACACTAGCCCTCATAATGTGGAACAAATAGATGTTTTAATGAATTAATATGATTCATTTCTATTTACCATGGATTTCACTTTAAAAAATTCCTAACACTGAATGTGTGACAGAGTCTTTCAATGTGGAACATTGAGGAACTTTGAGAACTTTTAAGACCCCAAATGAATGAGGTACACTTGAGAGGTATGTGTTTCTAATCAGTTTGAGTGACCAAGACAGAATTGTGATGTACCACTGTATATCTTGCACATCAAACCGAATTCCTGCTCAAATCTAAGTTTAGTTACTGTACTTGATGCTGTCATACATCTCAACCTCTTAGATCAAGAAATCTAGACAAAGCCATAAGTTAAAGTGGAACAAAGGCCCCAAAATGGGGACAATTTTTAAATATTGCTCTTACAAACTTAGAAAGTTGACAGAATAACAAGTTTTGCATTAGCATGAATTTTCTGAAGGGTATGAAGTCTGACGTCAGTCTTAAATGATTTGCAACTAATTTGCCAGAAAACCACAATTTTATGAAAAATGGACCAAAAATATAAGGCAAAAATCTGGACATTCTGAGAAAATCTGTATAGTTGAGAGGTATGAGTGAATAACTGCCCTTTAACAAACTTGCAAATTCAGCATGCTGTATTTTACCTGCGGTACCAATGAATGAACTGAAAAAAAAACACTGTAAGCTTTATTATAAACCATATACAGTCAAAAAAAATACTGACCATTGAATTTCAATAAGTCCCACAACATGAGTTATTTTGAACTGCAAAACGAATAAAGGGACTCCCAGAGAAGTGCCCCTGCCCCACTGAATACGGCCAATAAATAAGTCAATATGTATGTATTTTCCAAGAAATGGGACATACTTGTGGGAATGTTGCCTGGGAACTTTTATCACTATTTAGGACGTTTCAAGTACTACTAATATCAGTGGGATGCAAATTGCTGTAGCACAGTCCATACATATTGCCTCGTACTGTACATATTACCAAATCTTTTAATATGGAAAAGAAGAAAAAACTTGATTTTGTAGACATTTAATTGTTTGCTATGCTGAGGTCATATTGGCCTGTTTTAAATACAGTATGTCAAATTTACATTATTTTGAAAAAAAGTCAGAAATAAAAACGCTCCTTTATAATATATTCATATTTGCTAAACATGCTGGAACATACCACAATTCAGTTTAATTAAAGGAAGAGCACCAGTTTTGGGGAGATACAAACATAGTAAGTTCTGTTTGAAAAGCGGTAAGTGCTGTAATTTTAATATTCTACTAAAGCATTCACTTTCCTAAATAAAATGATCAGACCTTTCCGGAACATCACCAGCTACCATCCATACCTCTCAACCTCTTAGAGCAAAAATTCTGGACAAAGCCATAAATAATGGGGGAGGGGGGACAAAGGCCAAAAATAGGAACAATTTTTAAATATTGCTCATTAGAAAACCAGAAAGTTGATAGAATAAGAGTTTTTGCATTAGCATGATTTTTCCTGAAGGGTATGAAGTCTGAACCTTAAGTGTTTTATCATTATTTTCTGGCTTCAGTCTTTAATGATTTGCCAATGATATGCCAGAAAACCACACTTTTATGGAAAATGGACAAAAATATGTGGCAAAAATCTGGACATTCTGCGAAAATGTCTATAGTTGAGAGGCATGACCGCATCACTTAATTTTTGTACGGATCTCTCATTACATCCCCACACTGTAGGTATCATAAAGGGTGCAGTAATAGATGGCAGAGTCAGACAGGGAGGTTTGTGTGATGGTTAAGGTTGTGCTGGTTCTATCTGAGGTTGAAGAAAACCTCCGCTTAGCAAATTCTGCGGTGTTACTGTCTCCACTGTTGGACCCTGTTCCTTTGTCCAGAATGTACTGAGGTGCTCGGCTCTGATACACACGGTACCAGAAAAGGTATATGTTGTTACTGCTGCTCTCATAGGTACAGCTTAGTATGACACGTTCTTCTTCTTTGTAAGTCACTTATCTTTTATTTTGATTAACTGAACCGCACAAAGTGAAATCTAGAAAAAAAAAGGTATATAAAAATGTAATAACATTTCAACAGGAATTTGAACAAAATGTTCCAAAGAAAATAACTTCTGTCACTTCATTAAAAGCGGAGCCCACCTGGTATGAACATAAACCAAATTAACACTAAACACATCGCAGGATGCACTGTGGGTTGCAGTGCAAATAACAGCATCCCTAGTGCTGTTTCATTTAATGGCAGCAGGTACCGCTGAATGTAATCCTTAAGTACACTCAGGTGACCCCCCCCCACCCAGAAAAGGATGGTTCTTGGAGGCCTGGAGTGTGAGATGAGCTTTGACTAGCTTCATATGTCAGACACCAGAAAGCTTGCATTGTTCTCAAGCCCTTCAGTCATAAATTCTGGACAAAGTAAAAACAAAAAAAAGGGGGTGGGGGAGGGGTGGTTAATCCAATGTGAAAACAGAAAACACATCCTTCTGCACCAAAGCCAAATGCTGCACTTGTTGAACTACTAAGAGAGCAGATGGAAGGTATGAGAAGGTACAGCTGTGTCAGTAAACAATGTAAAAACAACTTTTCACATTATGTACCATTCCTTTTCCCATACATCGCACTTCAGATTATTTGGCCCAAATGTCAACACCAGTGGCGGCTGGTGACTTCAAATCAAAGGGGGGCTGCAGGAGACAGCTGAATGGGTGGGGTCAATGGGAATGGGTGTGACCAACTAGAAAGGGGAGGAGCTATATCTAGATGGAAACAAAAGGGATGTGAGGCATGAAAAAATAAATTACTTTTTAAATACATTACTGGAATGCCAGTCAAAATCAAGTATAAGAAAAACAAGCAGCACTTAACTCAAATCACTTCTCCTTGCACTCCAGTTCTAATTATAATTTATATTCAGCTTTATTAAAGTACCAAGTAACATGCTGAAAGTAGCAATCTCTGTGATACCCTCACTTGTAAAAATGTTTCTTATCCAAAAAAGACCTGCTGCCTGACAACTATCTACTTGTTTCATGGGGAAAACATGATCAAAGTAAAAAATGAAAAGCAAACAAGAAACAAGCTCAACATATATTGCTTAAGGGATTACTGCACAGGATATGGACCACGCATGATAGACTGGCATTCTGTTTAGTTTGCAGGTAAAGCCTGTAATGAGCTTAACATAATCTAATCCTGGCCTTTATTACAAATACTATCATATGCATTTCAATACCAAAGGCTTATACATTATCTAGTTATGTAAGTATTCTCTGCATGGCAACAACAGAAAGGCTTTCAATGTTGGCAATACTGCTTATTAAAACTTACTTGCATCTTACAATATCAGACAAGCTTACCTGATGGTCATTAAAGCACTGCTACTTAAACACAGAGCAAAAGGCACTTTCTGAATAATAATAAGCTAATAAGCATATATCAACAGTATAAAAATGACAGAAACCAGAAGATTCTGCAAAATCAATGACAGATGAAAAGCCACTGTAGTACTTGTGTTTACCTTGGATGGGGGGGGGGTAGTCTGCACATTTACACTGCATAACTGTCCCTTGCCTTGCTTGGACACATCCAGAGTCACTACATGGGGGAGTGGGGTGCAACAAGTTTGTCACAATTTGAAATGTCTCTGGCTGTCTGCGATGGCCCTGACACATTTGTCATACCTCTCAACCTCAGAGCAAGAAATCTGGACAAAGCCATACATAGAAGTGGGACAAAGGCCCAAAATTAAGGACAATTTTTAAATATTGCTCTTATAAACTTAGAAAGATAATAGAATAGTAAGTCTTGCATTAGTATGAATTTTCTGAAAGGTATAAAATATGAAACTCAAATGTCTTTCTTTATTTTCTAACTTCAGTCTTTAATGATTTGCCACTAATTTGCCAAAAAAAAACACAATTTTATGAAAAATGGACCAAAAATGTGATGCAAAAATATAAAATAGCCACACAATACAGCTGGGAACCTGTCAAAGAAGGGACACTTTTAATATTAGTACTGCTAACTTGAGCAGCTGACAAAAGAATCTACATACATTTCTGAAATAAAAGTAATCTTTAACTGATTATTACAGTTATTAATTGTAAACTCTCCATGTTTTCTTCCAAAATTGCCATTTTGCAGAGGGATTATTAAGGGAAGAGCAAAATTTTGAGCCAAGATCAGGGACAGTTGAGAGGTTTCGATATGCCTAATTCTATAAGGCAATTTTATTTGCACGTGCCTCTCAACCTGTTAATGCAGGAAATCTGGACAAGGCCAAATATATTGGGGGAACATACAAACACTACTAAAAATTACTCTTGTATAAACTTAAAACAGTTGATAGAATAACAGGTTTTGCTTTAGCATGCATTTTTCTGAAGGTTATGATGTAAAACTCAATGTCTGTCATTTAGTGACTTCATTCCTAAATGATTTGCCAGAAAACCACACATTTTATGAGGTACAAACTAAAAATAAGAAGCAAATATCTATTCATTTTGCAAAAATATGGACAGCTGAGAGGTATAGTTCAACCAGGGCTGTCTGAATTTGCTGCCCTTCCCCTCTCAAAATCATGGTCGATTGGAGCCTCCCCCCTGCAACCATTCCAGTGTCCCATTTCTTGGTTATTTTGCCCCATTTACCATAAACACTGTAATGTGCATACTGCTTTACTTCTGCGATGATTTGGATTTCATTTGAAAGTTTTATTTTGCATTTTTACAGCACAAACCCCAATAGATATCTGCTAAACAAAGCAATGCAGACTCACAATGAAAACAGACAGCATTAAAACTTCTCTGCCCTTGAAACTCACATGCATTGAAACAGCATTGAAACCAACATTCAAAGAAAATACATTTTGCCAGTGGCAGATAAAGGTTAACTTTGGGCTGTTTTCAAATCATAGGCCCCTTGAACAGAAAACATACACATGCTCTTTGATACACCTTACCGATTGTATTAAATTGTATTCCTTGTACAATACAGTACAGTTGTTAGAGGGCATTTTAAATATATTGTTTTGAACATTAGTAAACAATGAAACAAAATGCATGCACCAATGACAAAACTACCCAATTCAGAACATTTCCATCATAAAAGTCTACTCAGCCTTCTACACTCCACCAGTATCAGTACATATGCACAATCTCTGAAGTGTAAAACTCATCTAAATAATTCCACATTAAAGAAATCTGTAACAATGAAGAGCTTGCTGCTAGCAAACAACTTTATATGTCATTGTTTATTCATCTACAAATAAAGTGCCTGTTGCCCTTGAGGAATAAATTGCCTATGTTGCATGCATTAAAAAACAGTGATAAGCTAGTAATATCGCAATAGGGACTGTATGGCAAACGGATAACAGATTCATAGTTACTACTCTAGGTATCTTTGCCAAAAAAGGACTGCAGCATCCACCCACTTTACAACACAGTACAGTATCAGCAATGCATCTATTTACTGTGGGAGTAGAACCCACAACCTTCTGCATCAAAAGCAAGTACACTACCTATTAACAATGCAAGCAGACTCAGAATAAGCAGCACTAAAGTTTTGTTCCCCTGCAGCTCTCAGCTCCTTGTAAAATCTACTTGACACACAGTTGTATCTCTGAACTTTGCAGCACAAGAAATCTTGAAAAAGTTGAAATTTATTGGGGGGGGGGGTAAAAGCCCAAAAAACAGGGACACATTTTAAACATTGCTTGTACAATGTTGGAAAGTTGCTAGAATAAAATGCTGTGTTACACCATACATTTCACTGCCACATCTTTAACCCAGGGGACCCTATGCAAAACAGTCAGAGAAACATACCACTATGCCAAATCAGCTGTTTTGTGAAAGAGAGGAAGACAAACTTAAATGGCTACAATTTAGTGAATTCAGTTCTCACCATAGCTGTCAACCTTTTGGCACAAAACACCTGAACAAAGCCAATAACGGGGGAATACAGCCCCCAAACATATTCAGTGAATTCAGTTCTCACCATAGCTCTCAACCTCTTAGCAAAAAACGTGGACAAAGCCAGTAATGGGGGGAATACAGCCCCCAAACATTCAATGAATTCAGTATTCACCGTAGATAGCTTTCAACCTTAGCACACAATACCTGGACAAAGCCAATAATGGGGGAATACAGTCCCAAAAATAGGGACAAATTTGAAATATCCATGTTATAAACTTAGACATCTGCTAGAATAAACAGTTTTGTGTTACCATGTACTTTCTGAAGAATTTGAAGTCTGAAATTCAAATTCCTGTTATTATTAAATATTTAACCAGGAAACTAGTCTGACTTGGAACAAAAGACCATTTTCAGCAGAGCAGGGAGAAACTCCAGACACATCTTTGTAAGATGGGAGGACATGCAGACTCCACACAGAAGGCACCCCAGCCATGAATCAAACCAGAGAACCTGTAGCTGTCAGACAGCAATGCTACCAGTGCACCACTGCACTACAGACTTTGCAAGCCAAGGAAAAATGTAGATACAGAAACCACAGATTTTATGAGGAACAGAACAAATATGAGGCAAAAATCTGCAAATTTTTTTAGAAATGGTAGTGGATAGGGAATTCAGGTCCTTGCCACCTGCATCCAAGGTACAGGGTTCAAGCCTGAGTATCTCTACCCACCACCATTTGTTCTCTCTAGCCACCAGTATATAGCAACTGGGGCATTACACACAGATGCACACACCAGCCTTCATCTACCATGTTTCATGCACAGAACATATCCGAAGCCAGCGACCAACAACAGAACATGTCCGAATCCATCTGCACGATACCCATCCAGCCAGCGACCATTTGCAGTATAAGTCATGAAGCCTGCACAGCGAAATCCCTGCGAGAGCTCTCAGCTCACCCCTCATTGGCCCTGTCTGCAAGGGAAGCAGTCCGGAGCTCCTCTGTTCTGTGTGGTCGTCGACCGCACAGATTTCTGGGTATCCTACAGCACAGGTTGCTGGGTACCTCTTTCTCTGCATCCGGACTGCTGATAAAGGCAGCCTGAGTGTCTGTGCATGTGAGGAGTCAGGATTTTTTGTTTCACAGATTTTTTTCTTTGTTTTTTCTAGGTGGGAGGGCTGCAGACCAGCAGTCCGATAGCACGAGCCGCACGATATTGAACTTTTCTTGTTCAATCAAAACTGAAAACTGAGACTTCTCCTGGCTGACCGGTTTTCGTAGTATTGGACATTTGACTTTAGGAAGAAGAAACCCAATGATTAAAAGGAACAGATAGCGCTTTGTTGCAGAAAACGTAGAATTTAAAAGCATCTAGCGTATTTAGGGCAACATGCTAATACCTGAAATTATCTGATAACAAATTCAGAGTTGACATGTACAATAACGATATGCAGGACACATTTTAATGAAGACATGCGTCTGAAGCGTTTGTCCCCTGGCCAACGCTGAAAAAATGGCTCGTTCAAAGTCGTACTTTCCCAGTTAACAAATGTAAAATAAAATAAATAAATACATAAATAAATAAATAAAGAACAGAACATTTGAAGTAACCAAATGCAGAGTGCTCATGTCTACAGGGAACCGAAACAGGGCCGAGTTAAGGGATAACCAGAATTGTAAATAAAACACTGTGGGTAGGGTGCAAGTAACCTCGTGATGCCACCAAGTGATGGGTCATTAGCAAAGTGGGTGGTAATGTTTAAGACTCGAATCGAAACAAGGAGTCTTAGTTACAAACGTAATAGTTCCCCTTTAAAGTTGTAAGTTACAACTTGTAACACATGGGATCGCGGATTGTAAATGGAAAATTGCACCTTCTGCCTGTCTGTCTAAACAGGGGCATCTCAAGCAAACATTTCAACTGTACACATTTTCGCAGAATATCCAGAGTTTTTGCTTCATATTTTTGGTCCGTTTCTCATAAAATTGTGGTTTTCTGGCAAATCATTGAGGGTTGAAGTCAGAAGATGGTAGACATTTGAGTTTCAGACTTCATACCCTTCCTAAAAACCATGCTGATGCAAAGCCTGTTATTATATCAATTTTCTAAGTTTGTAAGAGCAATATTTAAAAGGTGTCCCTATTTTGGGGGCTTTGTCCTCCATTATTGCTGGCTTTGCCCAGATTTCTTGCTCTAAGAGGTTGAGAGGTTAGAATTCCCAAGACATAAGCTTTCAGATCTGAACGCAGGTAATTGTCGTACCTCTCATATTTAATTCAGTCCCTCTTAATCCCTCAAAAACTGGTGACTTTTGGAGAAAAGATACGGAATTACATTTAAAAAGTAATGGCAATAATTAAAGGTATACATTTTTACTTCAGAAAATTTGAATTGTCACATTGTCTTATTCTATCAATAGCTCAGGTTAATATTATTAATATTTAAGTGTTTGTGATTATTTCCGGATTTGTCCCTAATTCCGGATTTCTCTCTGATTAGTTGAGAAGTATGATAATTGCAATCTGATAGACGAAAAGTGACATTTCTGCAACATCAGTGTTGGTAGGGCAACTCAAGCCAATGTCTAATAGACTGCCCTTACCACCTTGCATGTCACACTCACCTTTTAGCTATTATTGTATCCGATAATTGTATTATACTATATATATATATATATATATATATATATATATATATATATATATGTGTGTGTGTGTGTGTGTGTGTGTGTATCATTAGTTGGTTGCACTCAGAGCAAAAGTTCAAAGCAGAGTTTTCAGAATGCTGTCTTCCTAGAAGTGCGATAGTTCTATTTCCTGTAATCAGGTCAAGGAATGTGATTTCTGGAACGGAAAAGCTGTTGTTCGCATGAAAAGTGTCAGCAGACATGTTTATCGGAACTAGAGGTTGGGTTATGATGTTTTCATAACATTTTCAGATAACTGATTATTATTTATTTTATTTTATTATTTACTTTTTGGTGGCGTGGATTCTGAAATCCTCTAGGGACTTTTTTGTAGTTTGCAAGGATCCGCCGTGAAATACCCCACAGTGAATGATACCCACCTCACAGACAGATCTTCTCCTCTGCCTAGGGTTACCACCTGTCCCACTTTGCGAGGGACAGTCCCTCTTTGGGCAGTTATGTCCTGCAAAATAATTGTAAAAATGGCAAATGTCCTGAGATTTTAGGACAAAATTATTTCCTACAGTTTATGTAATAGTTGCATAAAACAGTTATTCTGTATCTGAACCACCTAAATGTTATAAGAAACAGAATAAGCAACTAAAACATTGCAAGAATAAGCTTTTATCTAGGCAAAAGAAAGTTCTGTTCTGTTCTTCGTAATGGTCGGAGGTATGTTTCGACATGCAAAATCTGACGTTTGTACCACAAATGTCCCACTTTAGGCATTCGAAAAGGTAGCAACCCTACCTCTGCCAGTCCTGAGCACTTTTAAGACATTATTTTTAGAAAGATATCAGAAAAATACTGAAATGTGTTTCATTTCTGAGTTATGCATTTAACTGTACTGTACCGACAACTTGATGCATTATTGAAATCTAATAAAATATACAGTAAAATGTGAAAATTGTACAGAAGTCTCTTTACCGGGGAACTGAGTCGGTTTGATACTAGATGGCATTTTTCAGCCACAGCCATGTGCGCACAGTGTGTGGAATGAAATATGAATCCATAAGCAGAGAAATGCATGAAGCTCAACAGTATGAATGAAGACTGACTAGCTACGTGTTTGATATAATAATATGAAAGGTGATAATGAAGGAAAATGATGCCATAAAATACGAGATACATAGAGAGAAACATTGGCTCGAATCAAATGATATGCACAGAGGTAATAGAACATGTGTCACAGATGTTAATTGGATCATAGGAGATTATTAGGCTAATGCCCTGGGGCCCTTACAAGCCTAGCCAAGAGTTTATCCCCCAAAAAGAAACCTCATTCAGCACCTGTCACCCCTGTCCAATGAGAGGCAAAGGTGGAATCCGTGGCCGTGGGACAAATTTGCGGTTTCCCATCCATTCATTACGGTTGCGCTTGAAGAGGGTCAGTGAGGTATTCTGTTTGACATGTATGGGAAGTCTGGTATGATCTTTTTGTTATTTACATTATTTGACTGCGGTGGTGGTGCTGTGGTACCGTTGCCGCCTCACAGTAAGACGTTTGTCCTGTGCGATCCTCAGCTATAGCGTCTTCTGCGTGGGGAGTCTGTGAATGTCCTCTTTGGTGGAGATACCTAGTAACTGTGAACCTGTTATCAGTTTGCCGTCCATTCCCTATTGCAATATTACTAGCTTATCATTTCTTTTTAATGTAACATAGGCAATTTATTCCTCAAGGGCAACAAGTGCTTTATTTGTAGATGAAACAATGAAATATAAAGGTGTTTGCTAGCAGCAACCTTTTTGTTAGTTATACAGCTCTTTAATGTGGAATTATTAAGATGACTTTTACTTCCGCAGAGATTGTGCATATTTACTGATACTGGTGGATTGTAGACGTTTGATTAGACTTTTATGATGGAAATGTTCTGTGTTCTGAATTGGGCAGTTTTGTCATTATTGGTTCATGCATTTTGTTTCACTGCTTACTGGAAAACATTCAAAATAAATGTAAAACTTGCTCTAACAAGTGTGCTGTATTATACAAGGAATATAATTTAATGCAATTGGAAAAGTTGCATCAAAGAACACATGGATATTTCATGTGTAAGGGGCCTAGGATTTGAAATCAGGCCAAAGGTAATCTTTATCCACCACTGGCCAGATGCATTTTCTTTGAATGTGGGTTTCAGTGCTGTTTCAATGAATGAGTTTCAAGAGCAGGGAAGTTTTAATGCTAAGTCTATTTTCATTGTGCAACTGTATTGCTTTGTTTAGCAGTTGTCTATTAGTGTTTGTGCTATAAAATGTAAAATAAAAGTTTTAAATGAAATCCAAATAATCATTGTATAAGTAAAGCAGTATGCACTTTACAGTGTTTATGGTAAGTGAGGTAAAATAGCCAAGTAATGGGACATTGGAATCACTGCAGGGGGGATGGCTGTGTATGGGGGGAGGTCCCATTCAACCATGATTTTGTGAGGTGAGAAGGACGGCAAACTCAAAGACAGCTCTGGGTGGCACAAACTCTAGCTATGCCACTGATCAGTAGGCCATGGAGAATGACCTCTGGAGGTCCTAGCAAACTATATTATTATTTTGCAAATATTAGAATATTGTCTACCAGTAAATGCCCTATTTTTGCCCCAAAACTCACACACTGCAAGTAACCAAAAACAAAATCCTAGGATTAATCATACTCTCTCTTCCCAGTGAATATTATTGCTACACATTTAAAAAAAATGGTTACTATTTACTAGGGTCTTGAGGGACATATTTTGATTGTCTGTTCTTCAGTTTGCATTTCAAAGTTGGTATCCTACAATTCCACTGGAGTGGGCAGGGTTAAATAATTATGTATGTAAATTTTATGTTAATCAGTGTACAGATTTGTAGCTATTTTTCATGGACCTTTGTCCAGATTTTTGATGTTTCTGCATTGAGAGGTATGAAGTGGAAGGAGGAGAAACTGACTGGATAGAGACAGACCATTACTGCTAGTTACTTGGGGAGATTGTTTTACAAATTATTGCATTATTTCATAACATATGTTTGTCATCTTCATAAACTGCTTACATGTTAATATTTTTAATGTGTTTTAATATGCAGCAAAAAAATTAATTTTATTATATATGCATTTTTGAAAATTCACTGCTGCTATACTGCACATTTGTCAGTTCCTGCTGTACTTTTCAAGTTAGCATAGTTACATCACTGCATTGTGTTATCATTTACTATTGGAATTTCGCCAGTTATCGCAGACAATTGTACTGTGTTTATCATCAATGTCAAGGGGTAGTGTGTGTGTAGCTAATGGAGGTATTAGGCTTCTCAAATGGCCCATGGCAAGCTCCACAACAGTTGAGAGACCAATGGGAATTGTCTGGATGGTTGGACTTTGAATTTTTGCCTAGTTATTGATAATACTGCTATCCAACAGTCATTTACAGAAATCTTAATGGAATGAATATAATGCTAATGTATTAATGTTTCTTTTTGTGTTGGGGGCGGGGCTTCTTTAGCTTGTGTGTAGTCTAAATTGAGTATTGTGTGTTCAATTGTTTTGTGTTGAGGATGACTGCACATATTTGGTTTGAGGAGAATGCTTTCTGTATGTGCTACAAATGTTTTTTTTTTCCTGTTTCATGTCATACAGGATTATGGCACCCAGACCATCTGTTCTACACAAGCCACCTTTCAGAAATGCAGAGAATGAGGTCATCATTGAAGACTTACTCTGCCTTCCTGCTTGACAGAGGCAAAGGCTATATATATCTAACAGAAAAAGCAAATAGTAGCAGGTGGTCATCGAGATAAACATGGTGGGCAGCCATGCCAGAAACTATGATCAGGAAAAGCACCATGACACTTATATGATTACAGCAGCATGCAGGAGGGCACCTGTAGTAGCACAAGAAGAGATGGCTATGGGGGAGTAGTCTTGCTATGGAACCACCACTCACTGAAAAATGAACATTTCCTGTCAGAGATCTAGGTGGCACAGCAGATGGTTTACTCAGACTCCTTGATGCTTACGCTTATGTGGATAACAGGCCAAGTGAGTCCCAAGAAGAAATCTCAGGTATGTGATTGATATGTATATATGATTTAATACCATTCTAGATATCTTTATGAGTTACTACATCTACATCTGAAAACATCAAGATGCATGCCTTAGTAGAGAGAAGAGTCCAAAAGAGATTGTACTGGGGGTCATTTTCAGTCTGCTTCATTCTGAATTATTTCTTAAGGGGAAGATACACAGAGCATTATTCTCTTGACCTTGTATAATTTGAATTGTGATGTTTATTAACCTTCTTCCACTGCCTTCCCCTTTTTCAATGGATATCAAAATTATCATATGAAAGACTACCTGCAACTGGTAAGCACAAACGTTCTTTGATTAGTAATAACCATTACTTAGATGTAAGTCTGAGGAAAGACTAAGAAGTAATGTGCTCCTTTAGCATCTGAAATTGTTTAACATGAGTGTGTAGAATCATGTTTGGATAATTCCCACTCACTGTTTCTCTCTCTCTCACCTGTGTTTATTGACTACTGTCAAAGGTGATCCCGACTTCGGCAGTGTGGAATGCATATCATCTGATGTTAGAGTATTAGTAGCCTCTGATGATGATGGCAGTGATATAGAAGCACAGTCAGGGAGTGCAGTGATTCAATATGACACTGAGGTTGTGGCTCACACATTCATTGGCCTTATTTCAGACAGAGTCAGTATGCCTCTGCATACCCATTCCACTGGAGGCCTGGATATAGGGCAGATTGAGGGTGACACATTTGATTGGGGTAGTGTGGTTACTGTAGCTACAGAGCTGGTTGAGTCTGCCCATAGAAATCATGGGGACATGACACCACACAGCAGGGTTGCTAGAGGTGCTCAGAGGAAGTTTTCTATCGTGTTTATATCACGTTATGGAAAGATGAAAATAGCGAATGCTATTTCATCGAACCTAAAATATCAAAACCGCATAATATCGAACATTCAGAACAGCAAATTATTTCCTTGGGAAAAAAATCGCTATTCCAAAACACATACACACAACACAAGCACACCTAAAAAACATCAATGCACACACATATACTTATAGTCCTACAACTAACCCTACACTAAACTATACATACACTACTATCTATCCACTTACCTTAACCCAAACCCTAAGGTCCGTCACTATCACACACTCACCTAACCCGCATCCTAATCCTAACTCACTTAACCCACCCCTAAACCTAATTCACCTAATCCACGCAATAAACCTAACTCACCTAACCCGTGCCCTATCCCTAACTCACCTAACCCGCGCCCTAATCCTAACAACCACTCAATCGCACACTTACCTGAATCCGACCTGTAAATCTCCCCCACAGCACTGAAAATAGCGAAGCCACAGAACCAATTCAGTGTTCTGCAGCTTCACTATTTTTAGCGTTCAATTAAAATGGGTCGATATTAGAACATTCAAAGTTTTAAAGCTTCGATGTTCTGATATAACCCTTTCTATCCACCCTCATCCTGAAGCTGTTGTGTCATTATGAACCACCAGACCTTTGTGTAGGGCCATCATGGAGGCACAGGCACGTTCTACCAGGGCCTTTGAAGAGATTGTGCACGTTCTAAGCATTGCATATTCTGACATGCATGACTGCCTCAGCCATGTGGGTGGGTAACTCATTGGATAGAATAAGGGACACAATACATCAGGCAGTGTCTGTGATGGAACATCTGCTGGGGGAGGGACAGCATCTATATGTCTGTAGAGCCACATCCTCTGGTGTTGGTTGATGTGGCTGTGCCAGATCCTGTTCCCATGGAGGTACTAATTACTGCTCTGGCAATGATTGAGTTGTCCACATCTAGTCATATTAGGCCATGGAGTCATAGTTCTGGATGTAGTTGTAAAGAGAGTTTGTCCGGGAGACATTGCTCATGTTCAGGTAGCACCCCCACTTCACATCAGGGATGCGAAAGTGGCAGTGCAACTCCTGGCAGAGGCAGTTTGCATGGCCATGAGTGATGACACTGAACTGCCAACTCAACCATGCATGTCTCATACCTGTCTTACATAGCAGGATGTAGTGTGAGCACAGAGCTTGATTGTGTTCTTGCAGACACACACACACATTTCACAAAACCTGCACAAACCCACCCACACACATGCAGACTAAGAAAACCTGAATGTTGGTTGGGATATATCTCTTGTTAGTGGCCCTGAGATATTTCCAGCTTTACTGAATGTTCTGTGTTTCTTACTCACACACATTCACTTCTTTGGTGTCAGCCTTGGCCTCCTGCCCACCCCCCCCTTTGCAAATGATGATGACTGTCCCATGTCCTTCGTTCATTTGGGATTGACTTAGGGTTGCATATATGTCTGATGCACAGAGTGGATAGCTAAGAGAGTCTTTCTCAGTATGTTGATTATATGCATATTTAGTACAAAACGTGATTTTGGATGTTTCTCTAAGTACTCCTTTTAGAAGGCTTTTTTCATTTAAGATTGTAATTCATGCATTCAAACAAGTGATATTGCATTCTGTTTATTGCTGTACATGTACAACTGTTGACATAATTGTCCTGTTGCTGTTTTGTTTACAGTGAGTAAGTGACTGGCTTGATCCCAGTTATTGTATTCAATGCATACCTGTATATTGCAGATGTCATTTCTATAAGCCGAGAATGCCATTGATGGACACCTCACACAGGTTTTGATTGAGTACATTTATTACTGACAGTACACAGGTAGTTTATCTTTTTAAATATGTGTTCGCATAATACAGGTTCCACACTTACCTTGATATCACTGCAGTTACAAGTCATGTGCTTTGGGACTGTCTCTATCTGATGCAATCTGTACACAGACATTGCATGGGTAAGTAAAGTTTGTGGACATCTAATGGTATCACTTTTAATATTTGCAGGTGCTTAGGTTATTTGTATTTCATTGCTGGTGAGTGTGTGTGTTATCATTTGCCTCTCAGTTGCTGAGTGTGTATGCAAATCTTTGAGTCTTAGGTAGAGTGTATGTGCTATTCTTTGCCTTTTAGCCAGGGCAAGGGTATATTGTGCACACCTACATCTGCTGGCTACCTCTGCAACTGGAGGTTCTCCCTCAGAATCCTTGTCTTTATGTGCTGGGGGTGCTGCTCCTACCTGTGGTTCAGGAATATCTTGTCCTGGCCCTTGCTGTTCTTGTTGTAGTGGTTTCCTAAAGATGATATTGTGCAACATGGCACAAAGTGTGAGAATTTCTGCACAGGTGTCTGTGTTGTACTTTTGAGCATCCTCTGATGTATCTAGATAGCAGAACTGTGACTTCAGCATGGGCGTTGCTGTATCCTTCCTCTGTGGGTGTTTTTGCATTTATGATAGGTGTCATAAGTCATGACCTCAATATATAACCAACGTTAGCCAGTAGATGGCCTTGTAAAACATCATCCCTGGCAAACCTTGTGTAAATCTGCAATGTGTGCCATATGTGTGTGAGTCATGGTAAAAGCCTGGGTTGCCTGCATAGACATTGAGGACATATGTCCTTCCCTGTTCACCAGGTGGGGCAGTTATTTCTAGGTGAGTGCAGTCTATGGCCCTTAAGACTTCAGGGAAGTGTGCTACAGCATAATGTTCCAGCACTGTTCTTGCTCTCTCCAGTGATGTGCTTGGAAAGTAGATGTACTCTCTTGCATGTTATAACATAGCATTAAGATATTGGTGACATTTTCTGGAGGCTGAGACCTGTGACACCATGAATATATTCCCTGTGGGTCTCTGGAATGTATCAGTTGCTGATATTCTTAATGTTATACATACCTTAGTTTCCCCTGATATACATTCCTCTGAATTTTCCTTGGGTCTGAGGTCGGACTGGCAGAGGTTTCAGAGTTCCTGTAGTGTTTCCCTGTCAACTTTGTGTTACTCTACTACTTCAATATCATGCAGTCCATGATATAACTCATTACATCCGAGTGACACCTCCAGGTGCATCTGCAATTAGCTCCTACTGAAGCCTGTAGGCATCAAATATTGCTTGTTCATATTTGCATCAATAATTCTAAAACCATACTATCTACATGGCTTTAAAATATTTCGTCTTAAAGCTTACACAACAGCAAACTCAACTGGATTAATACTTAACCTCTGTCTAGTGCAGGTAAATAGGTAACTGCTGTTTTTATGATATTAATGTATATAAATATAATTTTCATATTTTTCAAAATATTTCAAAAATCAATTAACACAGACAGAACTCCTCAGTCTGATATGAAAGCTCTCAGCTAGGTGAATACAATGCTGCTGACAGTACGTGTGTACCTTGAGTGGTTGCTGAGATATTATAAGCTGTTTACAAAATATTACAAATGTAATAGTTACTGTGTTTACTGTGACATAAAATTCAGTTTAAGACCTAGAAACTAAAGAATATTACCACTATAAAAATGCTTTGTGTTGAAGAGTTTGCCATTTATACTTCTGTCATAACCCCTGTGGTTCCAGAGATATGAATGTTTGTTTGAAATGTGAGGACATAATTTGATTGTATCAGAAGGCTTAGGCTCTGCCCATTGGAAGTTACAGTACAAACGTCCTGAGCTCCATTGGAGTGAATTAGTTAAACAGGGTCTGAACAACCTACTTCTCGCTAGATGAGGTCTGTCAGCAGCAGCAGCAGCAGCATAGATCCGAGCCTGTTGCACATATACATGCAAGAGAATAGCAGCAGCCCCCAAACATTGATTTTTTCTAGGTTTGATGGTGGTTGTATTCCATTAGGCTTTGGTATTCATGACAAAGTGCTACAACTAGGGGAGCTTGCAGGATTTTTTGCAGGTGGACGCAAACTCGCCCCCCCACTCACCCCCGACACACACAGCTCCTCCCCCACTTGCAGCCATTCCAGTATCCCATTACTTGGTTATTTCTCCCCAGCTGCCATAAACACTGTTCAAAACTCTCAGTGTGCAAACTGTTTTACGCTTTACTTCTACAATGATTACAGATATTTGGATTTAATTGTCAACTTTTATTTCAATTTTTATAGCACAAACACTAATAGACATTTCTTAAACAATGCAATAGTCTTACAGTGAAAACAGACTTAGCATTAAAATTTCTCTACCTTTGAAACTTGCATTCACTGAAACAGCATTGAAACCCACATTCAAAGAAAATGCATCTGGCCAGTGGCAGGTTAAGCTTACCTTTGGGATATTTTCAAATCATAGGTCCCTTACACACATTTGTAGGACCATGCAAAAGTTCTTTGATTCACCTTCCTGATTGTATATAACAATTAAATTATATCCCTTGTCTAATACACAACCACATGTTAGAGGATGTTTTAAATTTATAATTTTGAATGGTTTCCAGTAAGCAATGAAAGAAAACATATGAACCAATAATGACAAAGTGCTCAATTCAGAACATTTCAACCATAAAAAGCCACTCAAACTTCTGTCATTACAATCCACTAATATCAATCAATATGCACAATCTCTGCATAAGTAAAAGTCATCTGAATAATTCCACATTAAAGAGATCTGAAACTAATGAAGAGGTTGTTGCTAGAAAACTTTATATTTCAGTGTTTCATCTACAAATTCAGTGCCATCTGCCCTTGAAGAATAAACAATGCAGAGCTGCTATATTGCAATAGAGAATGAGTGACAAGCTGAAAAATAAGCTCATAGTTACTAGGCATGTCATCCAAAGGAGGACATACTCAGGAGTGCAGCAACCCACCCCCTTAAAATACAAATCTACATGCTGTGGGACTAGAAGCTACAGCCCTCTACATCAAGATGCAGTATGCTATCTGCTGTGCTAAAAACAAAAAACAAAGCACCAAAGAGAGGCTCAGAAATAAACTTTAGCGTATGATAGTGTATTGTATTTGAAATTTCAAAACGTATTTATAAGCTAACAAACAATCAACACAACAAAATTTATAATTGATTATTATAACAAAGCAATTGAAATAAATAAAACATTTAATTGAATTTTTAATTGTTATAAAGTTTATTTTTTAAAAGTTTAAAAGCTTTTAATGTTTTAATTGTTTTTTAATTATTTTTTTGATTGATTGGTTATGTTATAAATTGTGAATTTGTTTTTTTTTGTTGGGATTGCTTGTGTTTTGTTCGGATTTAACTTCTGCAGACTAATAGTAATCTATAAAATCTTAAACGGGTATTTCTGCTCTCAGATATTGTGCTGTTCAATGTTCTTGTTATATTGGTGCCTTTGGGTTTTTCCCCTTTGGACTTTATCCATTTTTTCATTGATGCTCAACTTTATAGACCATCCAACACCAGGATACACCAATGAAGTTACAAACAGTTCCAGTTAACATGGGGACTTTGTTATAAGTTAAATTTTATGACATTCAAAATTTGAAAAATTTAAAAAACGTGGATGAGATGGCGTCATGGCGTGAACGGATGATGACATGACGTAGACGGACTATTGCATATGGAAGCAAGCGCGTAACCGAAGCAGACCAGATGGCTACTATCATACTCCAGTCAGTAGTGAACTATTTGACCGAGGAACCACAACGAAACACCAAGAACCAACACAAGAAGAAAGAGACGAAAGAAAATTTTTCAGTTCGTCCTTAAAGATATAAAAAGGAAGACGTCATAAGTTTTTCAGTTTCAGGGAAGCGTTACTTAAAATGTTTGTATTTAGCTGTTATAAAGAAAAGACCGTTATAATAAAAAAGTTCTGCAAAGGGAGCAATTGTTTTTATGAATTTTTGGCTTTGATATAAAATATTTTGCACGTTAAACTGTCCCTTAAGGAATACGATTCTCCAAATACTTAGAGTTTTTTTGTTTTTCCTAATTCAAAGTTCAAGGTACTTACTGAGATTAGGACTGGTTTTCTTTGGGTGTCCCTTTTTGTTTGTTACAATTGTACGCGACCCGTGATAACAGGTAGGAACTGCTTTTTTATTATTGTTTTTGTGACATTTGGTGATATTTGTTTTGTATCATTATCTTTGACATGAGGAGTTTGGAAGGAATTAATTAAATTGGCATCTGTTTATTGTAAGAAAGAAACATGGTTTTGATGGACATCTAGCACAACAAAATAATCAATTTGCAACCAATTTATTTAACATTAATTACCCCACACTAATAACTAACAATTCTATAATTTTGAGAAATCAGTATATCAAAATAATGTAGCCAATGACATTAGAGTTCAAATGTAATTATCACTACACATCCTTGAATGGACAGTACAAGAATATGTTCTATTAATCATCAATCATCACCAAATGTTTCATTCATCGACAATGATAAATGGTTTTTCTACATCACAGTTATGGTGGACTGGTGATAATTAATACAGGGGAGGACATCAAGCAATTGTGGTGTTTCATCCGACAGTGATGATGGTTATAAAATTATGTTCACCAAGCGTTATTCACAGTTGTTGTGTGTTCTAATTCTGTTCTCTTCCTATTCTTCATCTTTTTTTACTGATTCTTTCTCCAACAATTCCCATTCTGTTCTTACCAAGGTGATAAGTCTTCTGCCTTTAACCATAATTGTTGATCTAGCAGAAAGAAAAATTTTCAATTTTTAATTTAGTAATTTCCCATTAAATTTTTATTTTTTTCGCATTTTTAAATTGAATTTTAAAATTTTGCGGCCAAAATTAAATAACAGATTTGAGTAAAAGTATTATTATAGTAAGTAATTTTGAATTGGAAAAAAAAAGAAATCAAAATTTTTAAACGTATTTTAATTGTTTGAATGAGTCAATCAAACCTTTGGAATTTGAACCCAAGTTGATATTTTGAAGGCTCATAGATATTAAATTTTATACCAAGAGATTAGCGACAAACCTAGTATAATTTAACTGTTGAGAATAATTTAACTTGAGGAAAGCTTTTGCAGCCAACTTCAAACTGTATTTGAAGAATTATGATTTAAAGAACAAGTGAAACAGGGGGTAGCATTGTGAATTGATAGAAAAATGTTAAAATTTAAGAAAAATGGAAAACATTTGAAGAATTTAAACTAAGAATATTTTGTACAGAATTTATGAATTTTTGATCAGTTATATAAGGGGGTAACATTGTGATTATATGAAGCAAAAACTGTCTGTTTTTTGTATTTAAACATTTTGGAAAATAATTGAGAATGAACATCCATTAGTCTATTTGATATTTTGGCCACAAACATTCACTCTCATTATTCCACCCTCCGCCCATGTTTGTTGTCTTAAGGTTATTCTGTTTATATTCATACGATTTTCTATGGTAGATTTGTTGTTTGTTTAATGAAGATTCAATACCGAGGGATTTTTGTGGTTTAATTAATAAAATTGCCCATTGCAATAATTCTTTATTTTTGCAAACATTATCTTTTTTAGCCATTGACAATTATGTTGCCGTTGCTACCCAACGATATGTACTTAATGAAGATTTTCACGTCGTTTTTTTTGGTTAAAAAATTTTATTTATGAAAAATTTTTTTAAACATTCCAAAGGTTTGACAAAAACATTTACTTTATTATTTTTGTTTTGTGTTTTTTTTGAAATTATAATAAACATAAAGAGAAGGGATTGAAAAATGGGTGAGCCTTGCATGCTAATTTGGTTTGTTTGGCTGGTGGCATGGTCCACCATTTTTGGGAACTGCCGGGTATTTTTCATTTTTTTTTTTTTCGGTTTGTTTATGATTTATTGTTATTAACAGAAAGAAAAGAATTTGTATAAAAACATTGAAATTTTACTTACATTTACTAATTTAGTTAATTTGGTCTTTTATCAGCATTTTTTTAAGTTATTTTAAATGGATTGACTTCTTTGGTGGAGGTCACAATTGATGAACAAAGTTTTGCTTCATAGGATGACAGATTTATTGGATCATAATTTGCACTGAAAATTACTATAGTTTACAATTTCTAGTTATAGTTAATTTACTATACCACGTGCTGGATTAATAATTAATTTTTTTTTTGATATCAGTAATAATTTTGTTGGATGATGAATTTAAATTGTTTACTGAATTTGAATTATATGATATCCCAAAATTTATGAATTAGTTATTTGCACTATAAAAGTATTATAAGTAGCTTGGAATATCAGCCATTGTTAAATTATTATGAATGCAATGATTATCAAATGGGGTCATCTAAAAAGCTAATGTTAAAAATATTTGTGAATATTGTTTGTTTGTTAGAAACATGTTTGTTTGTTCGCGTGAATTTCATGAAAACTAACAAAAAGGTTCTTAGAGTTAAACATTATATTCATTCAAAATGTAAATTATAGTGTTGTTATTTTACAACAAAAAATTTCATTACAAAAGCTAATGTTATTTATAGACTTTATTTTTATTGAGACATGACTGTTGATATAGAGATTATATTCAAATACAAATATGTGAACTACAATTTTATATTTTGGAATTGTGTAATTTTTTTCTTGAGGATACGTTACAAGGAGTTTTGTTTACAGTGTTTGGCACAAAAAACACAATTTACACTGCATTTATTCTAATTGTTTATTATGTTTTATATCTAATAAGAGGAAGCACTACCTATAGTTTAGATGTGCTGATAGAATTAATGTAAAAACCTAATATTTGTCATTTTAATGGTAGAGAACCTCTTAGTATCAATTCTTTTTTGACATGAACAATCTCTGAAGTGATTAAGTAACAAAAAGTATACAACACAAGAATTAATTATAAAACAAGATGAACCTAGAAGATTTAGAGATTATGGCAGATTAACATTAATTCTTTAGTTTTAAAAGATTTAATATAATGATTTTTAAAACCCAGCATTAATAATTATTTATATGTATATTGCTTTTAATTTGTTCTCCTATTTTTATTATTTTTTTAACATGATATAATTATTTTTATTGAAGTTTATTTCTGATTTTTAATTATTTTATTGATGTTTTGTTTTTTAATTATCTGCTGTGCTACTAACACTGCTTTAAAAGTCTATACCATGATAGTGTTACCATTTGCTAAACAAAACAGTTGCACATTTTAAGCAGACTTAGCATGAGCAGCAGTAAATTTATCTTCCCTTAAAGCTCACAATTCCCAAAACAATGCATTTGAAAATAAATTCCACCTTATAACTCTCACTAGAGTATTTCTCTCTCTCTCTCTCTCTCTCTCTCTCACACACACACACACACACACACACACACACACACACACACACACACGCACTTCAACCTCTTAGTGCAAGAAATCTGGACAAATCCTAAAATAAATAGGGACACCTTATAAATATTGCTGTCATGAACTTAGAAAATTGCTAGAATAACAGGATTTGTGTTAGCATGCCATACATTTTTCAAAAGGATATGACATTTAAACTCAAATGTCTGTCATTATTTAACAACTTGCATCATTTTTAGGAGGAATATGGGGCAAATCTCCAGACATTCTGCAAAACCTGGACAGCTGAGGGGTATGCTACCTTCCCCTTATACATACATACATACATACATACATACACACACACACACACACATACACCATACCTCTCAGTCTCTTACCACATGAGATCTGGACAAAGCATGTTATAATGCTGGGGACAAAGACCCAAAATGAGGGACACATTTAGAAAGTTGTTAGAATAACAGGATTTGTGTTAGAATGCATTTTCTGAAGGCTATGAAGTCTGAAACTCAAATGCGTGTCATCATTTAGTAATTTTAATCCATAACTCATCCTAGTAATTTGTCAAAAAAATATTGTTTATGAGGAACAGACCCAAAATATAGGGCAAAAATCTGGACATTCTGTGAAAATCTGTAGAGTTGCGAGGTACGAATACACATACAACCCCCTGCTTCCTTAGAAAGTGGATAGAACAACACATTTTGCATCAGTATGCATTTTCTAAAGGATATAAAGTCTAAAGCTCAAATATCTGCCATTATTTTATGACTTGAGTCCAAAATGATTTGCTAGAAAAACACAATTTTATGAGAAACAAACCAAAAACATGAGACAAAACTCTGGATAATTGCGAGGTATGAACCCCCCACACACCCTACACACACTCCTACCACCCTCCATACCTCTCAACCTCTCAGAGCAAGAAATCTAGACAAAGTCATATAAAAGTGGGACAGAGACCCCAAAACAGGGGCAAGTTTTAAATATTGCTTTTATAAACTTAGAAAGTTGATAGAATAACAGTTTTTTTGTTATCATGATTTTTTTGAAGGGTAAGAAGTCTGAATCTCAATATCTGTCATTATTTTCTAACTTTAGTCTTTAATTATTTGCCAATAATTTGCAAGAAAACCACAACTTTATTAAAAACAGGCCAAAATATGAGGCAAAAATCAGGACATTCTGCAAAAATCTGTACAGTTAAGAGGAATGCCTCCCTCTTACTTACACACACACACACACACACACACACACACACACACACACACACACCTACCTTTACCTACCTGCATCTTACATACACGCATACACACCCCTAGCTATCTAGTTCTTACATCCACACAACCCTACCTACCTATTTCTTATACACACATACCTCTTAAACACTTAAACACACACATGCACACACCTACCTCTCACCAGAACAGTTGTCCACGTCCAAATGTCTTCTGGAATTCAAATTCCACGTGGATGTGGAAGATGAAGACATAAACCATCAGTTGCAGAGATGCAGAAGATGAAAACAAGTCGCAAATACTGTTGCATCTGTGCAACTGGATGCAAAGGCAGGATAGTCTTAAAGAAGAATGGCATTAAAAGAAAAACATTTTTTTAATTTAAAGAAAATTAATATCCTGGCCAGCCAGTTCCAGGGGGGTGCAAGTGCACCCCTTGCACCTGCCTCTGGGCACCCTTGGCTACAGCATCCCTACACAGTTACTTTATAGCTTCCTGAATGGGTCTGCCATATTGGATTGATCAATTAGCATGTAATTTCACTGCTTTTACTTTCATTAACATATTCTGCTGTTTACCTTTGTTTGGCAGCTCTAGAGAATGTACAGAGCCACTTAATGAATGCAAAATAGAGAGCTACTGTGTGTGCAGCACAAAGTGACAGGTACATGATTGCAGCACATAAATTAGCCATTCATGAATCAGACTCTATGCTTAGTGATGCAAGCCCGTTAAATAACTACAAGGTACTACACAAAATGTTAGACTTGTTACTGCAGCAAAAAGCAGACCTGTACTCGGGGGGGGGGGGTGCCCACCATTTTCATTTCTTTACTTACTTGCATAGGTCTAAACAATTATTCCACATCTTCCAGGATTGGAAGCCCTGTTCTGTAGTGTGCTGCTTCAGTTATCACAGCTTGAACTACCTTAAAATATTTTTTGCTGCTGTTTGATACCTGATTATTGTGCTCACATCTGAAGATGGTCACTTTGCATTTCCTGTTTAGTGTTCTTTCTTCCCCTCCTAGCTAACTAGTTCTGTTTCTCTGTTGTGTTGATTGGTATTTAATATAGCTCTACTCTTTACTTTAGGTTATAACACAGTCAATGCTTAAAAAAATATGAGTTTTTAGTTTACAAATAACATCATACCTCTCTGCAATAAATCTGGACATAGCCAGAAAGAAAAGGGGGACAAAGGCCTAAAAATAGGGACAGAATATAAATATTACTTCTATAAACTTTGAACATTGCTAGAATAACAGGTTTTGCATTATTATATATTTTCTGAAGAATATAAAGTCTGAAACTCAAACATATGTCATTATTTAGCATTATTAGTGACTTCAGTGTATTCAATAATTTGCCAGAAAACCACGCATTTTGTAAGGAACAGACCAAAAATCTGAGACAAAAATCTGGACATTGTTCAAAAATCTCTACAGTTGAGAGGTATGAATAACACTGATTTGATATTTTCTAGGTTTTATGTAAAAGTGATATTGATTCTATGAATAATAGATAATTTCCTGAAATAAAATCTGTGGAAAGTCATACAAGTAATAGAAACGCTGCTTATTTTTCCTGCAACACTTCTGCAGTGCTTTTATGCTACATTATACATTGGTTTATAGCAAGCCATTTTCTTTTTTGCATATTAATTTAAATCTTTGTCCTGCCTCTTTCTCACAACATCTAGCCTCATTTTACCCAACTCCCTACAGTACTGATTGAAGCTCAAAAAAGTCACTCAGAAACTTTCCCAGTTTTTCCCACCAAATGTTTCCATTATAGAACATGCTGTACGACTTGCTTGAAGCAAAGTTTTAAAAAACTGTGACGTTAATCCTGAAACTAAAAAAAAACTAGACTTTCAGCCTAGAATATCTAAAAATGATTATATACTCATCACCAGTGAAACAAGTATCAAAAATAAATGTACACATCCACTCACATCCCCTATATTTCTGGGAATTACAGTATAATTATTTCTAAGAACAGCAGGCCAGGGAAAATAACAGGGGGTGGCACAGTGTTACTATTGAAAACAAATAGATAGATTAGATAGATAGATAGATAGATAGATAGATAGATAGATAGATAGATAGATAGATAGATAGATAGATATTGACTAAAACGACATTACTTCTCATACTTTAACTTGCAACACAAGTTCACATACATGAACAAAAAATATTCACTGACAATATTTTCACACATTATCATTACTGTAGTTTTTACATCTTATTCATTCCAGATTTAACACAAATAAGTAAGAGTGATCAGAGGGACTTCACCCCCACCACATCACCTTACTCATATCTGCTAACTCTAACCATGCCTTGTAACTCCAACCCTACAAATTACATTGCTAAAAATTATTTTACTAACAGTACCACAACACAAGTCAAAAGAAAACAACAACAAACAAGCACAGCACAAAATCTACCCCTTTAGCTTACCCTTACACTAACCCTGATCCATGAACATATACACAAGTATGCTAACCCCTATAATGGTATCTTGCTCAGTTTCACAACCACAGCCTTTTCTACCAAACATTAATTTCCTTGCACACTCCCACTTACTAATTGCCTACACTATATACAACTTGAATTCATCCAAAAGTGATGCACACAAATAAGCATTCACACATTTGTGCAGTTGCTGATTTATTTATCCACATCTATTTATCGACTGTAATTAGTGATGAAGCTGAAAAACACTCCAGGAGAGAAAAAAAGCCAAAAAAATCACCTTGGATCTCAGAAGAAACTAGAAAAGTACAAATGAGCAAAGAGTTTCAACATCAAATTTGGAAAGATGATGAATGATATTTCAAGGATATCTGTCAGAAAACTGAATTGGAACATGTAAATAGAAAAAAAAACATACCAGCTTTTCAGGATATTAAGAGAGTGCAGTAGAAATTCCAACCTCGATCAGGGATGCTTAAAGATGCCAATGGAATGATAGTGAGCAATCCAGAAAGCATGATAAAGAGATGGAAGGAATATATGGAGAATTTATACAAAAATGCAATGTGGATAACACTGGGGAAATGCCAGAAGTTGATGCTGAGGAAAAAGCAGATATTTTAAAAGAAGTCATAGCAGCAATTAAAGCTTTATCGAACAAAAGTCACCTGGCATCGATGGTATTCCAAGTGAATTAATCAAAGGCTCAGAAGGTGCTATCATGGCCTTCACTTGACTGTGTCAACAGATTTGGAAGGGAAAAACATGGCCAACCTACTGGAGAAGATCATTGTTCATACCTATATGAAAGGAAGGTGATACTAAGAATTGTAATAACTGCAGAACGATTGCATTAATTCCACATGCCAGCAAAATACTGGTGAAAATAATACAATGAAGGCTACAATCATACATTGAGCAAGAACTACCCAAAGTTCAGGCTGGTTTCAGAAAAGATCGAGGAACAAGAGGCATTATTGCCAATGTTAGATGGATATTGGAGAAGACCAAAGGATACCAAAAGCCCATATGTTTTTGCTTCATCGACTAAAGCAAAGCTATTGACTGTGGATCATGATAAACTACGGAGAATTCTAACACAAATGGGAATACCCAAACACATAACTCAGCTGATAAAGACCCTTTATGAAAATCAAGAAGCTGCAGTGAAAGCTGAATATGGCAACACTGATTGGTTTCCAATAAAATGTGGTGTCAGGCAAGGATGCATTTTGCCACCTTACCTGTTCAACCTTTAGACGGAAGTCATCTTCAGAAAAGCAAATTTGAAAGAAAAGAGTGTCGATTTTAAAGCTGGTGGCCAAAATATCAACAACCTGAGATATGCAGATGACAGAACACTTGTCACCAGCAGCAAAGAAGACATGCTGCATCTATTGAGAAAGGTCAAAGCTGAAAGTCATAACACGGGATTAGAACTGAACATAAACAAAACAGATTATGTACATGGAAAATGATGAAGATTTTGAGCTTGAAGACAATAGAGTAGAAGTTGTAAAGAATTTCAATCTCCTGGGCTCTTCTGTAAACATGTAAGCAACTATCAGGGAAGAAATACTTCACAGAATAGCACTTGGTCACTCTACAATGAAGGCTCTTGACAAAATATTAAAAAGCAAGGCAATGACACTCAAAACAAATATCAGACTTGTCCGCACACTCGTTTTCTCAGTGGTCAATTACAGATACACAAACAGGACAGAAAGAAGATTGATTCATTTGAATTTGGTGCTAGTGAAGGATTCTAAACATGCCACAGACTGCCAGAAAAACTAACAAATCGATTGTGGAGAGATCAAACTGGCTATACCACTCAAAGCCCAAATGATGATGTTACAACTGATCATACCATCAGAAGAGAGACTGGAGAAGAACATTATGTATGGGCAGATCGAGGGAGACAAGCAAAGAGGGTGACCTGCAGCCAGACGGTTGT
>NC_056750.1:219670714-219780714 GCF_019279795.1 Protopterus annectens
GCACTGGTTGGACAGAGAGGGTGCTGGAGGTTTTACCTTGACCACTAGGCTGAGACCTGTACCCTATAGCTGCGCCAGTTGGGAGTCTTATTGGGGATCTGGAGAGAAAGGCAGAAACCAGCTCCATACTCACTGTGATCTCTGTGTGCTTTAAAGAGAAATTGTGCTTTACTGTGTGTGTACTTGTTATCCCCCCAATGTGCATGCCCCTCACTGGTGCTAGTGGTGACGATTGAGGCTCCTTGATTACTGGGGCAGTGCATGGGTGTCACACCATCCATACCACGATCTACAGAAAAGGGTTTCAACAGAGAATTTTTTTGCTCATTGTAATGTGTTCTCAGAGTTGGTATATATCATTTGCACATAGGCCTGCAGGGAGCTTGCCCCCTTGCAGAAATGTAGATTTGGCCTGGGATTCAATAAACTCTATGTAGTCTTTTTGCGTGAAGTCTAGACAGAGTTTACGTGTTAGTGCGATGAGCAGCAGTGCTAATTGCATATTGAATCTCCTCCTCACACTTACATGAATACAAGCAACATTTCATAGCCTGCAACAGTGTTGCCAGCCAGGAAATTGTGCAGAACAATACAAACACAAAAAGAAGATGAAATCAACTTTGCTTAAGGGGCACACATGCTTGGCGAAATTGCGTAGACAGCCACAATGACAACCAGGGGTGAAAATACTGCAATACCAGCAGTAATAACACAATAAAGAAATGTGCACTCAGTGCAATGTGCAGTAAAACAATTATTTAAAGAATGAAATAATAGAGTGGGGGTTTAACAGGAAGGGCAAATACAAGGAAATATATACTGGGCAGGGGAAGTGTGTGGATGAAAATGAGCACAGACACGAATTATAGGAATTAATAAAGGGGCAGAGGGCATGGGTAAATATGTCAAAGTCCCCAAAATAGGGTATAGACATTCCATTCCATTCCATACATTCCATACATTATGTACGCTTCCAGTATGTCAGTGCATAACATTAAGCACATATGTAGCTAGCACAGTATGTACTCCTATTTACAACTCCTGAGCAAGTATATTATGATATGAATACACATTAATCTATATATGCAACTTTAGCTAAGGTTATATGTCAGTGGAGGAGAAAGCTTGTGATATGAACATCACTGACATTCTCACTGTAAAGGACATTTAGCAAAGATGGTATATAAATTAGGGGTATGTTCATATTTGCTTGAATATGAGTGGCCTAGCTCCATAACTCTCAACCAGTCAGGGACACATAGCAACAGACTCCTGAATAATGTATATAGACAGAAACAGGCACCATTGTGGACACTTTTACAATATTCCATTAATCTGTGGCATTGACAGAACATTTGAGTATAACTTATTATACACGTTCTTCAGGCACAGACCTCTGCAACTGTAATGATTGTCAGTATTTTTTAAGTGGAATTCACAACCTGTTCCACAAAAATGACCAATTTCTGTATGGTTTAAGATGGACATTGTTAAAACTGGAGTTGAAATCAGGGCTGCTTGATAGGTTTGCATGACACATAAGCTACAATCACTACCTGCAAGAATCAAACCCATGCCATCTATGCCATCACTGTGCTGTGTATTTACTGGCTGCAGCACAGAAAGATGTATCACACAATCAGCTAGTAGAACACCTTGAAGGGAGGTCTGCACTGTCAAATCCTAATGAGTATACATCTCCGAGAACAGTTTTGTATGGCCTACCAGATATGTGGCAGTTCAGTGTGCCAAATGTGATACAGTTGGCTGATGTAGGTAAAGGTCATATGGATAACACATACAAACATCCCACTATTATTTGTGGATTCCCTACACACCGCTGGATCACATAATACCAATGGATATTGTCTGAAGCATCAGCAACTGATGTGTGAATTAAGAAGTGATCCATTGTAATGAATAGTACAGCAGTATGTGAGAATGATGGCAATGCATCAGCTATGCCCATGTGCATAGAAAGTACAACAGTGCAAATTTAAGTGTTAGTGATTGAGGATGCTGGCACTGTAATATTGTATACCTACCAAATAATACCTTGACCACACATGTCAGATCTCAAGACTTGTGCCACATGGTCACTGTCCCCCTGACATTGCCAGTCAAAATGTTATACTGCCATGAAATCCTGACAGACATCCATATGTGATAATGCAAACTATCAAGTGGTAATACTGATGTGATATACTGGTACATCTGTGATGCAGTACAGTCACACTATAGCTGTGTCTAGGCTACAATTGCACTTCATAGGTTCATAGGCACATAGGAGAGTACTAGGCTAATGGGCCAAAAATGCAAACAAGCCTACACAGATTTAACCCAAGTTTAACAATTTTCATTAGCTAGGTGAATGAGGTTCACAGAGGTATGAGCCTATGCTATGGTATGTAATATTGAGTGCCACTGTCAATGAGGGGCATAGATGCCACCCCAGGAGTAAATTTATGATTACACATTCATTGATCTAGGTTGTGCTTGAAGAGGGTCTTGGAAGGGCTTACATCAATGAGAAGCTTGTTTCAAAGAAGGGGTAGTCTCTGAGAGATGTATATCTCTCTCTCCAAAATGATTTATGTCAGAGGCTAGGTTACGATCCTTGGAATGAGTGACCCTTGTGCAGTTTGATTTACAAATGTGTAACATGTCCATCAGGGCCAGATCAGCCACTGCCCTGTAGGTAAAACACAGATCGCCCCTTAGTATTCTGTGGGAGACAGAAAACAGTGATAGGGCTTTCAGTCTTCCCACATAGGACTTGTTTTTTATAACCTGTATATTCCTGGTGAGAAAACTCTGGGTTCACTCCAGACCTTGCAGATGTCTGGTGAGGTAAATGCAAAAGGATGCATTGTTCTCAATTATTGATGTAATGAGGGACCAGTACAATGGAATTATAACTTCCTTTGATCTGGAATTCTTACCCTTACTTATGAGTTATGCCACATAGAAGGACGTTCTCACCAATCTGGACACAGGGTGGTCGAAGTTCAGATTAGTACCAACCTGAGTAATCATATCATGTACCACCGGGTCTACTCCTAGAGTAGTGCTGTCAAATATTGTAATTAGGTGGTGTATTTGCTTTCCAAAAGGGAATAATTATGAATTGTTTTGCATTTAGTTTTTCTCCGTTGCTCTGACAACAATCATTTCTGTGTGTTAATCCTTTCTGCAATTTATCAGTATCATTGGTGGATTGCATGATTGCTCCCAATTTACAGGTAGCCACAAACTTGGTCAGTCAAAGACTGTCTTCATTTCCACTGACTTCTAAGAAATAAGTACCAAACAGGAAAGGCACTTCAGAAGAACAATCCTTAATCCTTGATGTTATGACAATTTAATTAAATAAAAAAAATAAAAAACAATAAAATAGCACATAAATGCCTAAAACGCTTAATGTAGCACCGAGTTTTCAACGTACTGAGACTTCTTCAGATCTTAGTTTATGGTATTGGAGCTTGATAGAACTGGTATGAGAGGGGGTGATATAAGAACATCCACAGAGTGCTTAGAGATTAAATGGATACTTATTTTGCAAGCAAACAAGAGTAAAGGTCTTAATGACTTTGTACTTTTAAAACCTGTGCTGCAGTCATGTGGTCTTAAGAATTAGTATTTAAATGTGTTTTTCAATGTTTTAATCAGATATGAGGAAGCACCTTGTCTAGGTGTGAAACCGTTATCCTGTGTTTTTTATTTTCTTTTTATTAAAGTTTATAGTGTCTTAGCCTACCAACTGCCTGGCTGTTTTTTTTTTTTGCACATATTTACTTGCTATATTTTCTGGCTTTTGCTCCATTTGTTTGTTGTAATATACATAACATCATCCCATGTCAACAATCCTCAAGAGGCATATTAATACAGCTGTAATGGAAGGAACAAGTAACCAATTGACAGCAGTGGCCATCAGTACAGTAGCTCAAATCATAGATTGGAATACACTGTTGTAGGGCTACAGTACATCCACACCTCAACATAGCACATGTGGGTGACAACAACATTGATATGTGGAATGCTCATAGGTTCATAAGGCATTATTAGTATGCCAGTCAAAATTAATAAAATCCTAGCCATTATTATGCCATTTAAACAAAAAACACTATATTAATGTGATGGTATATAGTAGGGGTACGTGTGTATGTGCATTTGTATTTGATTTTATTACAGACTGCCTATGTCCATGTGTGACATGTGTACCACTCCATGTCAGAATTAGCAATCACACATCCATGGTCTGTAGGTGGCTTGCACAGGGCAATGTAGGGGTTCTGCTTCACAATGTTTGTATGCATCTTTCAGATGATGACACCCTCAGTGTTCCACAAAAAGGCTGTTATCTGTACAGAGGGAACAGGGGATGTTGAATTAATGGGGTTAGACTCTGCTAGACTTTGCTGTGAAGGAAATGTTAGTTTGCTTTTATTTTTTGTATTACTGTATTGCCTTTCTATATTTTGAATACTGTAGTTTGTTTTCTTTACCTTGTGTTTTGCTTGCATTCTGTTTTAACAGCATATTAAAACTTCAAAAGAGACCACAGCTCTCTCTGTTCTGAGTCAGGCAGAAATAAGAACTGATTAATTAAGGACTCATTCATAAGACAGAAGAGGTCACTTAAGGTTAATCACTTGTTAACAGAGGGGGTGGAGCTAGGAACTAAAATTTCTATTTAAGGAGTAAACTAAAACATTTCAGAGCTTTACCAGAAAGGCTCATCCAGACTCTGCTACACTTTGCTGTGAAGGAAAGGTTAGTTTGCTTTTATTTTTGTATTACTGTATTGCCTTTCTATATTTTGAATACTGTAGTTTGTTTTCTTTACCTTGTGTTTTGCTTGCATTCTGTTTTAACAGCATATCAAAACTTCAAAAGAGACCACAGCTCTCTGTTCTGAGTCAGGCAGAAATAAGAACTGATTAATTAAGGACTCATTCATAAGACAGAAGAGGTCACTTAAGGTTAATCACTTGTTAACAGAGGGGGTGGAGCTAGAAACTAAAATTTCTATTTAAGGAGTAAACTAAAACATTTCAGAGCTTTACCAGAAAGGCTCATCCAGACTCTGCTACACTTTGCTGTGAAGGAAAGGTTAGTTTGCTTTTATTTTTGTATTACTGTATTGCCTTTCTATATTTTGAATACTGTAGTTTGTTTTCTTTACCTTGTGTTTTGCTTGCATTCTGTTTTAACAGCATATTAAAACTTCAAAAGAGACCACAGCTCTCTCTGTTCTGAGTCAGGCAGAAATAAGAACTGATTAATTAAGGACTCATTCATAAGACAGAAGAGGTCACTTAAGGTTAATCACTTGTTAACAGAGGGGGTGGAGCTAGAAACTAAAATTTCTATTTAAGGAGTAAACTAAAACATTTCAGAGCTTTACCAGAAAGGCTCATCCAGACTCTGCTACACTTTGCTGTGAAGGAAAGGTTAGTTTGCTTTTATTTTTGTATTACTGTATTGCCTTTCTATATTTTGAATACTGTAGTTTGTTTTCTTTACCTTGTGTTTTGCTTGCATTCTGTTTTAACAGCATATCAAAACTTCAAAAGAGACCACAGCTCTCTGTTCTGAGTCAGGCAGAAATAAGAACTGATTAATTAAGGACTCATTCATAAGACAGAAGAGGTCACTTAAGGTTAATCACTTGTTAACAGAGGGGTGGAGCTAGGAACTAAAATTTCTATTTAAGGAGTAAACTAAAACATTTCAGAGCTTTACCAGAAAGGCTCATCCAGACTCTGCTACACTTTGCTGTGAAGGAAAGGTTAGTTTGCTTTTATTTTTTGTATTACTGTATTGCCTTTCTATATTTTGAATACTGTAGTTTGTTTTCTTTACCTTGTGTTTTGCTTGCATTCTGTTTTAACAGCATATTAAAACTTCAAAAGAGACCACAGCTCTCTCTGTTCTGAGTCAGGCAGAATTTTTCCTGCCCTCCCACCCATTTAAGTTGTCTTGTTAAATACCACTGTCTTTCTAGTTGCCCGCCTCTTATGTTAATCTGACCATATATCTCATTTATCTCTACTTTCAATGGCTTATGTGAGTAATCACAAAATCATCATTTTTGAAATCCCACCCCTTCATTTATTTAAATTTATTGGCCATCCTACAGTATTTCATAGTACCAAAATACAAAAGTGATCACCCCTTTCTATCCATCTTGCTGTTTTAAAAATAGTAACTCTCCACTAAACCTTAACTTTTTAAACAGGTAAAACTCAAGTTACCTACTTTCACATCTAACTTCTCTAGTGCACACTGTAGAGTGCATTCTTTTCAATCTTACCTTTAAGCATCCCTGTGACTAGCACTTTCTCTAATACCTGCTGGAAAGCACTAGGAAGCCTTAAACTCATACAAACACTGAACTCTCCTTGTTAACAAGGAGAAATTAATAGTAGGCACTAAAGAGCCTATAATTGCAAAGTACCTTGCTAAGGAAACAGCTCCTATACTTTACAAAGAAAAAAAAGCCCCAAACCAGGCATGTCCAAGGGTCAGCTTCCAGTGATTTCTCCTGTCCACCTGGTGAATCTGGGCATATTGGGGCAATGCAGCAATTGCCTCATGTACACAGACAACCCTCTCCTCCTACCACCCAACACTACAACCTGTGAGAGATGCACTTACATAGCCAAAATGGAAGCAAAGCTCTCTCCACCCAAGATTGTGATAAACAGTCAAGAGGAGAAGGTTAACACCCACACTACACCTCAAGCAACACATAGCCCTTCTAAACCCGCACCACCAACACCCACATATAGCAACACTAAATCCACATATGCAGAGGCCCTTAACTGTAACCTGCCCAAGCAACAAAGACCTCTGAAGCTGAAACGCAAACAAACACCAATCACAACCAATGTGTCACATAGTTCACAACACCAGTGTGCCACCCAGCAACATCCCCTAAGGCAAGACAATGTACCTAACACTTTAGTCATAGGTGACTCTATAGTCCAGCACACTGATGTCCCTCTCACCAGGGTGAATAAGGAGAAAATTACAGTCAGCTGCCTGTCGGGTGCCAGGATCCGCCACATAACGCATGCACTCAAGTCACTCCACAACAAGTACAAATATGACTCTGTCATTGTCCATGTTGGAGTGAATGACTTGAGACGTACCTCCCTGGACTACATGAAAAGAGACATGGAAGAGCTCTTGGATCATGTGGCCCAGGCAGGTATGACCCTAGCCCTGAGTAGCATCCTGCCTTCGCCCAGAATGATACCACAATATAAGGATAAAATGATTGACTTCAACAATTGGCTAAGCTTATGGTGTCATTCAAAGGGGATCCAGTATCTGTCTGCCTGGGATGACATGATTGACAGACCACGATGCTTTGCCAGAGATGGTCTGCACCTGTCACCCTGGGATTCAGGTTACTGGCTAAGGCTCTTGCCACCCCTATAGTGCCTTTTAGGCAAACTTCAAAGGACAAAACCACCACCGTAACAGGTACAAGCATGCAAAATCTGAAGGTAATGCTACTCAATGCTAGAAGTCTAAACCTCAAAATGCACTCTCTCGAGGCACTCCTAAAAATGGAGAACATCGATATCTGTGCAGTAACTGAGACCTGGTTCAAGGCTCCAGAGAGCACCCCTGCAATACCAGGCTACAACTCTTACCACACTTTTCGGCCACCAAACCAGGACCGAAACACTAAAGGTGGAGGAGTGTCGATATTCACCAAGGATATTCACACCACCAGGCTAGTTGGCCAACACAATGTGTCTGAAATTCTCCAAGTGCAACTAACACTAGGTAAGACTGCAATCCAAATTGTAGCTTGCTACAGATCTCCCACCATACCCCAAGATTCTCACTACACCTTTCTAAACATACTGGAAAATATTAAGATAGAACCAAACACCCTAATACTGGGTGATTTTAACTACCCTGCCATTAACTTGGAAAACTACTCATGCCCCAACACCTTTGCGCAACAGTTCTTGGAATTCATAAATTCCAACGCCCTGGATCAACTAATCCATAGTCCCACCAGGGGCTCCAATATCCTAGACCTGGTCATTACCAACATGGGAAATCAATGCTCCATACCTATGGTCACCCCCTCGTTAGTCAGGTCTGACCATAAGTTAATCACCCTTAACATCCACATCCCACCCCCACCCCCCAGTAAAGAAACCACCATAAAAAACTTCTACAAAGCCAACTTCATGCTACTCAAGTCAGAAGTGACAAACTTCATGACACCCATGCAGACGGGAACTGTAGGTTCAACTGCTGAATCCTACACTAAGGCACTGTACGAGCACATCCACTCATGCATGAATCGTGCCATCCCAAATAGAACCAAAATGCTCTCATCCAAAAAAAGGAAGCCAATCTGGTGGTCCCCTGCCATAAACAAACTTTACAACAAAAGGAAGAAACTTTTGCAGAAAAGAGGAAAATCCCAGGATGCAAAAAACTCCCTTACTAGCCTCAGTAAGAAACTGAGATGCCACATAAAATCCTCCAAAGCTAGTTACGAAAATAAAATTGCCAAAGATTCCAAAGACAACCACAAAGCATTCTATAACTATGTCAAGAATCTAAATGGCAATGCTCAGATCTGCTCTGAGCTAAAACAGAATGGCATTAAATATACTGATCCAAAGGATATTGCCAATATCCTGGCAGATCGATTCAGTGCCAACTTCACCCCCCTTTCACCCCCTAAATGGCCCATCTCAATACTGGAAGATTGCCAAATTCCAGTAATAACGGCCACACAGGTACAAAACGCACTCTCTAAAGCCAAGAATACAGCATCCATGGGACCAGATGACATCCCGGCTGTGTACTACATGAACTACAATATGAACTGGCACCTCACCTAAGTGTCATGTTTAATCATAGCCTCACCTCAGGTTTCGTGCCCACTGAATGGCGCAGAGCTACAGTTATCCCAATACACAAGGGGGGATCCACCTTGGATCCCGGAAACTACCGTCCCATCAGTCTGACAAGCCTTATCTGCAAGGCCATGGAGTGTATTATCATGGAACTTATAAACAAAGACATTGGCAACCTTCAAACACTGGACCCCACCCAGTTTGGGTTTGTGAAGGGCCGATCTTGTCTCCTGAACCTGATTGACTTCTTTGAATCAGTCTCCAGAGAAATGGACAAGGGTAAGGTGGTACACACAGCCTATCTAGACCTTGCCAAGGCCTTTGACACCATCCCCCACTCTGGAATCATAGATAAACTTACTAAGTTGGGCATTAATCCCTATGTCACCCAATGGGTTGCTAAATGGCTTACTGATAGAACCCACACTGTAAAAGTAGCCGACTCCAAATCCAGCTCCAGACAAGTGACAAGTGGAGTACCTCAGGGTTCAGTCCTGGGGCCGCTCTTGTTTGGCATCTACTTCTCTGAAGTACAGGTCAACACTAAGGGACTCTGGCTAACAAAGTTTGCAGATGACTGCAAACTGGGAGCCATTATTGAATCCCCAAATGATGTGGATACTCTACAAAAGGGCCTTACAGAAACAGATGCTTGGTGCCAGAGCCATGGACTCAAGCTCAATGCCAAGAAATGTATTGTTATCCCCTTTGGGAAAAAACATGTATCCATGAATTACCATATAGGTGGCAGTACACTAAACACAGGAAGTGTGATAAGAGACTTAGGGACACAGGTGGACAGTGGTCTCACCTTCGATAACCACATCACCACAACAGTCAGGAAATCCTTCTATGTGGCACACCTCATCACGAAGGGCTTTTCATCCAGAAAAAAGGAGGTCATTGTCCCACTGTACTCATTCCTCATTAGACCCATTATAGAATACAATGCCCCATTTGGTATGTACCTCTCAAGACATCTGCAACAACTGGAAAGGCCTCAGAAATACCTCACTAAAAGAATCACAGGCCTAAAGCAGATGCCCTACACTGACCGCCTTAAAAAACTCCAGCTATACTCTGTCAGATATCGTCTACTCAGAGGCGATCTCTGCTTAACATACAAGGCCATGTCAAACCCAGAGCTGTTGGACATGCTACACTTAAAGAAATCCCAATCCCTCAGAGCTACACGCTCCAGGGATCTAAACCTTGTCATCACAATAAACAAAACATGCTAAAGGGATAGGTTCCTGACCCAGAGACTCCCCGGAATCTGGAATAGATTGCCCATACATGTCAAGCAGAGTGCCCCTTTGGACCTCTTCAAGAGGAACCTTGACGATTGGATGGGAGAAAAGAAATTCACCCCAGGGATCACGTCAGTCGCCCTGCTAGACAGGGGTCCAGGAAAGTAAATAATGTGGGAAGAAATAGCCAGGGAATTGTTATGGCTAGGCTTGTATAGGCCCTAGGGCTGATAGCCTAGTACCAACCTATGAACCTATGAGTGGGAGTTAAATGAAAAGAGATTAAAAACATCATACAATGATGGTAATATACCACCACCAACACATACACCAGTTGATTGAGGTCAGATTCCAACACAACACCTGTGTACGTGTGCAAGCTGGACTCCATGCAATGTAAGCCTAGCACCACCACAGATGTCTAAACTTAACAGTGTCAAAGTACACTTTATACAGGATGACATCATCAGTGTATAGTAAGAAGAAGATATTGGGAGGATTGTATGACATAAATGTGGACTCACATTCCAGTGTAAAATTATCTCCAGACTCATACGTTGACAGCTACGAGATTAGAACCCCTACCTGTCTAGGTTATACAGCCTAGAGGACACAGTTCTTAATGCTAGTACTATGGCAGAAGTCTAACCTCAACCAGTTACGCAAAATAAAGAGCATTGTGTGCCATGCCATGTGTCTGACATTAACACTGTCAGAGTGCACTTTTTAGAGGATGGTATAATCAGTGTAGGGTGAAAAGATGATGTTGGGAGGGCTATATGAAACTGCTGTGGAATCAGGTAGCAATGTAAAAGTGCTTTCTGAATAAGGGTAGCAGGACCTGCTGATTACACAGACACACAGACACACAGACACACACACACACACACACACACACACACACACACACACACACACACACACACACACACACACAAGTTAACTGTTGTGAGATTCAATGCACTTCCTAACTAGTTACACAAGCTACAGAACACAGCACATAGCACTCATGGCATCACAGACATCTGATTTTGTCACTGCCACAGTACACTTTATAGAGGATGACATCATCATAGTGTCACAGGTAGCATAAACCTTTATGAGACTTGTGTGCAAAACCAGGACTTGTGATACGACTGTATCATTGCAATTTGCAAAATATATTTAAATACATCCTGGTTACCTAGGAGAAATAAGCTGTCATGAATGCATATTGGAGAACTGAGCCATTGCTGTATCTGTTTTTCAAGATGTTGTTTAGAGGGCACACACACACACACACACACACACACACACACACACACACACACACACACACACACACACACACACACACACACACACTTTAGAAAGACCACTACTGCAGTGATGGAGGTATATGTTTTCATATTTAGAAGTGATGTACACATGAATAGAATTTACTGACAATATCAATATGATATGATCATGGTTGACCAATGTATAGTGTCAGTATAAACCCAAACCAAATGTAATAATGTAGTTATGCTCTGTATTTCTGTTGGCTGTTTGATAATGGCCCAAGTCCTGATATATTATTTGTAAGTGCATCGCTGCAGGGCACACATGAATATCAGAAAGTATGTGATCACTCAAGCATACATTACAGCTGTTCTCATGTCATTATGAATGCCTTTCTGTATAATGGAAATACGCTTCATAAAGCGCAACATCAAGAAACTGATTTGTGCGGATTATGCCAATGTGTTAGTGCATGCATGATTCATATTTCATGAAACAAAATGTACCAATAATCACTGAAAAAAACACACTCAGAGCTGTAGAACTGCTAAAACTTTAATCTGTTCTGGTACCTTGGCTCAAAAAGCCTTCAAAGGAATAATTTCACAAACACTCAGCAGTATGATTTATACCAAACTTAATCAGTCAGTCAATTAAACACAAAATAATTTTCATTTAAAGAGACCATATACCAAATCATCCATCAAAAACATTTACAAGCATAAATAATACTTTAAATAACAAAATCTATTTATAAATTTAAGTTAATGTCCAAATTCAAACCCTTAGGAGCAAGTATGCCTAGATTAAGAATAAATCTACTTTCCATTTCTAACAATTTCTATACAAAATTACCACCCCCTTGACAAGAGGGCTTGGCTAACACACAAAAACAGAAGGCATCACCCCACCCCCCATGTATTTTATGAAAATAATCAGCAATGGGACTGTCTAATCTATAATTCCTAATATCACCAAAATATTCCAAGATACGAATTTTAACCATATGCTTGGTTTGACCAATATACCATCTAGGGGGCAAGCATCCACAACCCACAATGTACACCACCCCACAAGATTGGCAATTGAACCTATCCTTGGCCACATATCTAACACCATTAATTTTAGTACATGAAATATTTTTTTGCCCTACCAGACACTTTGCATTTCCCACACTTGAACATACCTGTATTTCCACCTAATGGTCTCCTATTTTTAACATTAAGTAGTTCTCTTAAATTTTAATATCTTCCATAAGAGAACGTAATCTTATTAGGAAACAAGTTACCTATTTTATCATTAAAACGAACAATAGGCCATACATTTTTCACCAACCTTTTAATGGTTGGAGAAAATGGGGAAAATTTAGTCACAAAGAATAACTTCTCATCTCCATCTTGTCTTTCCCCCTGTAATAACCTAAGCTGTCTGTTACCAAATGAACCCCTAGGAATTTTTACACCATCTTTTAACCTTTTCCTAGCTAGTTCAATAGAGGCCTCAGAATAACCTCAAGCATGGAGTCTTTCCTTAATCTGTAGGCATTCCTGCTCAAGTAAATGATTTTCAGAGGTATGCTCAAAAATACATTTGAATTCTCCAAAAGGTAAATCTTCAAGCAGATGGGGTGAATGAGAACTACTAGCATGCAAAAAAATTGTTAATGGCCGTATCCTTCCTGTAAGGTTTAAACTGGATTTCTTGTAAATATCTATATATAGTTTTATATCTAAGTATTGAATCACACTTTTATTAATATTAAAAGTGAATTCTAAACCCCAAGGATTTTGATTCAGTACATCCACAAACTTTCCAAATTTACCAGTATCACCTCTACAAATGAAAATCAAGTCATCAATGTATCATTGATATATGACGACAGATTTAACAAAAAACTCCAGAGAGTACATATATACATTCTGAAAGTGGGACATGAAAAGAATAGTATATGTGGGGGCAAAATTAGCCCCCATAGCCGTACCTTCCTTCTGTCAAGGGGGTGGTAATTTTGTACAGAAATTGTTAGAAATGGAAAGTAGATTTATTCTTAATCTAGGCACACTTGTTCCTAAGGGTTTGAATTTGGACATTAACTTAAATGTATAAATATATTTTGTTATTTAAAGTGTTACTTATGCTTGAAAATATCTTTGATGGATGATTTGGCATATGGTCTCTTTAAATGAAAATTATTTTGTGTTTAATTGATGATTGATTAATTGAGTTTGGTATAAATCATACTGCTGTTTGTAAAATTATTCCTTTGAAGGCTTTTTGAGCCGAGGTACCAGAACAGGTTAAAGTTACAGCAGTTCTATAACTCCAAGTGTGTTTTCTTCTGTCATATTTCATGAATTCAACTTGAACTTGTGAAGTAGATTTCAAGATATGTTATGGGAGAAATTGCTGGCAGCTACTATGATGGTCATGCTCTAGTTTATCTTTGAAATGTTGAGGACGAAGCTTTATTCCATAATAGCTGTTGCCATTGCCTTCCTCATTTGCACGATGTTAAGCAATCAGCAAACACAGCTCACTGCTTAATAAAAATATTGAAAATTTAATGTAGTATGCCTAAAAACATAATAAACAAGGCAAAATGCCTGAACTGCAGAACCTTCTATATAGGTAAAATGAATAGAAAGTTTAAAGAAAGAATTTGTAAGCATATATCTGATATAAGAAGGCAGCTAGACACAAATGCATTTTACAGGCATATTAAACAAACAGAAACATCTCATGAATTTTGTTTTTTTATGTTACAAATTATACAGGAAAGCTTAAGATGTGGTGACCTGAAGAACCACACAGAAATTATTGAAAATAAGTGGATAATACGTTTTAAAGCACACTTTCCACCTGGTCTCATCTCAATGAAAGTGTGATAATAAAGCCAGTTCTGAAAAATAAAATTAAATAATTTTGATACACAGATAGATATAAAAGTTTTTAAAAGTTTTAGTATATGGTTTTTATTTATATTATATGCAGATGTTTGTACTTTTTTAGTATTCATAGTACGTGTAAATTATTTATGTGTTAGTCCTTTTTTTGTGTGTTACTTCTTTAAAGGTGTAGTCACATGATCGTTTCCTATTTGTGCTTAAATCATGTGTTTTAAGTCAGCTGACTATTTGCCTGAAGAAGCCTGTATTGATGAAAGTCTAGTACTAGCAAGCTTTAAGAAATGTCCTGCTAAGTATTGAGTGTCATGGTGCTGGTTTACTTTACATTTTGTTTTATCTGATTTCTTAGTACACCAGCTTTATCTACATGGTAGAATTATTTTATATTTGCAACCTTCTACAAGAACATAGTCTGTGTAAAGGGTGTATTGATGTGCATATTCAACTGTGCCAGGAAGGTGTATCTGCTGAGTCATTTTATAGGCGATCTGTGATGTTGTCACAGTCCATTGATTCAGTGTGATAGGCCTGGATGAAGGTAAGACAGTGCATATTGCCAGTCTTGATATGGCCTAGGGTTTGGACACAATCCCCATACAGGTATCATTGAGAAAGTCTCCCAGCTGGGGATTAACCCTTACATCACTAGATGGGTAACCAATCGGCTCACCGATAGGGCACATACTGTGAAAGTTGGTGAATCAACCTGTACAAGTAGAGCTGTCACCAGTGGCATACCCCAGGGATCTGTGCTTGGCCCTTTATTGTTTGGAATCTATTTCTCAACAGTTCTGGCTAAAGTATACAACCTTTGGCTTACCACTTTTGCTGCTTCTTGCATAATGAGTGCAATCGAGTCCACCAGTGATGATAACATACTACAAGAGGGGTTAACACAAACAAATGATTGGTGACAAAGTCACACAGTCGACAAATAAATGCAAAAATGTGCATTTATTTTGTTCTTCTGCAAAGTGAACTCCCTGCTAATTACAGCATTGACAACACTCCCGCTATGCTGAAACCCAGTGATGCAAGACCTAGGAATACATGTTGATACAATCTGAATTTCAACCGCCAAGTGTCCATAGTGGTATTGAAAGCCTGTGTTGTGCATGTCATAAGTCAAACTGTTGTATTCAGATCTGAGGATTATATAACAGCACATGAATAAAGTATAATGCTCCTTTTTGCATGAACCTCACTCGGCATATGCAGCAGCTGGAGAGAACACAGGGGTTTCTCATCAAGAAAACACAGGGCCTATAAGCCATGTTATTATGTGTGTGGATAGACTGAAAGACATGTCATTGTAATCCATAGCATATAGGATGAAGTGACTTCTGTCTGGCCTGCAGACCAGTCACCAACCCTGCACTAGTGGGAATAGTGCACATCTACAAAGCAGACATAAATGATGACATCAGCAGTGTCTGGTGGGGAGAATATGATAATAGCAGTGTTGCGTCCCACATGCTGGCGTAAAAGGCTCTCTGTAATGTCAAGCAAATGCACAAACACAGACACACACACATATACACACACACACACACACACACACACACACACACACACACACACACACACACACACACTTGACTGCAGTGAGGACAGAACCCTGACCTACCTATGTACACAGAATACACAGCTCAGTAAGTTACGCAAGCACCACAACACAATTCTAACTTTTAGAAGGCTGCAGGACACCTTATAGTGGATGATATCAGCAGTGCATGTTGTAGAGATGCTGGGAAGTCTGCATGGATTGGATGTGTGGGTATGTGCAAGTGTCAAAATACTGTTAATCCATGGGATTGGAGTGGTAACTGTAGAATACACACTTATGGTCTAGGTGACTAGGCTGATGGCCCTAGGGTCTCAGCAAGTCTAGCTGTGTAAAAACCTGAGTACCCCTATTAACCATAGTTAGTTGGTCATTGTTAGTAGAGCAATTTTGTGATCAGCACTGACTACCCCTGTCCATGAAGAACATAGGTGCCCCCTAGGAGTGAATTTATGGTCACCCATCCAGTTGTCAAGGTTGTGTTTGAATAGGGTCATTGAGGAGCTCTGCTTTGCATGACATGGGAGCCTAATCCAGAGGAGCAGCAATCACTGGGAGATATATCTATTTCTCCAGCATGTTCTCTTTATGCCACAGGCTATGATGAGATCCCTTGAGCAAGTTATTCTTGTCCCATTTGACTTGCAGATGTCCAGCATTTCCATTAGGCCAGGATTCAAGACTGCTCTGGGAACAGGTTGCCTCATAGTAGCCTGTATGATACTGAGAGACAAGGCTTTCAGTCTTTTCATGCATGTCATGTCTTGGAGGCCCTGGATTCTCTTGTTCAGACACTTCTGTGGTCTCTCCAGTTGCTGAAGGAATCTGGTGAGGTACATACAGAAGGGAGCATTGTATTCAATTAGTTGTCTAAGTGTAGAATACAGCAGAGCTATGCCCTCCCTGATCTTGGATGTGATGCCCTTATTTATGAGGTGCACAGTGAAGAATGCTTTTCTTACCACTATCGACACATGGTGATCAAAGTTTAGGTTCCTATCAATCTGTTTTCTCAAGTCTTGCACCACTGAGTTTGAGCTTAGAGGAGTACTAACTATATTATAGTTATCAGGGGCTACTTCTTTGCCAAAGGGGACAATGAGGCATTTTTTGCATTAAGTTTCAGTCCATGAGTTTGGCACCAATCATTTGTCTGTGTCAGACCTTTCTGTAATATGTTAACATTATTGGGGGACTCTATGTAATTGCATCCAGTTTACAGTCATCTGCAAACTTCATAAGCCACAGGCCATCTACCTTTGGCTGAACTTCAGAGAAATGGTTTCCAAACAGTAGAGGGCTGAGCACAGATTCTTGTATACTCCACTGGTAACTGCTCTACTGATGGAGGTGGACTCCACAACTTTAGAGTATGCATCATGTCGGTCAGCCAGTTGGCTACCCATTTAGTAATGTACGGGTTAATCCCCAGATGGGAGAGTTTCTGTATGATACCTGAATGGGGGGTTGTGTCAAATACCTTGGCTAAATCAAGATAGGCAGTATGTACTGTTTTTCCTTCATTTGGGGCTTTGGTGACATTCTCAAAGAAGTCCACTAGATTTAATAAGCAAGAGCGACCGTTGACAAAACCAAACTGGGTTGAGTCAAGAGTTTAAAGGTCACCTATGTCCTTGTGGACAAGGTTCATGATGATTCTTTCTATAGCTTTGCAGATAAGGCTGGTTAGGCTTATGGGGTAATAGTTCTGAGGGTCAGTTGATGGATGTGTAGGCATATTCAACTGTAAAGGTAGTTCCAGGTTTGCATGTTACCAGATGCATTTGCATTGCATGTCACAAAGCATTTGTTATTAATTTATGCAGTGTAGTTGATATATTTGTCAACAAGTACTGAAAGACCAGGGTTACAGTGCATGAGGGAGGCAACACATGGCTGTGTTTTAAATATGTGACATATTGTTAGATAGGGTCTTCAGTTTATTATCTTTCCACATGTTTCATGGTATGAAGAGTAAATGGACAGTAAACAGCACTAATACATACTAATAGTGACTTTACATTGTTCAGTGGCAAGCAACGGGTTTGAGCGATGATTGGCAAGTGTTTGCACATGCCAAATATACATTTCCTTTACTTTCCCTGTTTGTGCATAGCTAAGCATTGTGCAAATGCGAACCCCATTGCAAAAATTCTGGGAGCTAGTACTGAGTGTGTGAAACACACCAGATGCTTAGCTGACTCTATAGCAGCAGGTGTAAATGCATTGATACATTTCTTTATGAGCCCAGATGATGCTGGGTTTGAATCCAGGTGTATGTAATTAAATAAACAGTGATAATGCAATGACATTATTCTTTATAGTGCATTCAGCATCTGGTATTGTGTGTGTTGATGTAGCAAAGCAGGGTTAATAAGCATTGTACAGAGGTAACCACAGCATTGTAGAGCCACTCACTGCTATTTGGCAGTGGTGCAGGATGTCAAACTACTTAGAAACACAGAGTCCAAAAAGTGAAGGTATCCATTTCTTTTTCTGGCACTTATGTGCATTGTGTGTGTGATTCTATTTTTTGACCAGATTATAGGTGTTAAAATGGGTGGATACAAAATTGATGAAATGGAGAGCAAGTAGGGGGTGAGAACAAAGGGAAAGCAATATAGGAATGTGCAGGAGGGAGGTAGGAAAGAACCACAGCTATCCATTTCTTCAAGAGTGAAAACTGAAAATATGTGCAGAATATTAGCTGAATTTGAACTGTGACCTCCAGAAAGAGGGGTGACAACTGCATTATCATTTTGCATAGCCAATTGGACTGAATCAAGTGTGTCAAGAAGACACATGTGCAAAATGGAGAGCTATGTATGGGATGATATTTTTTATTTTTTGTGGGACAGGTGCCCATTTTCATTTTTAATTCAGTAAGAGAGGAATGCTGAGTAAGGGGTGCTGATATTTCTGGGACAGGTAACTTAGGTAGGTGAGGAACCAAATCAAACAAACAAGACAAACAAGACAAGACACAGGGAAGATGAGGGACACAAATGGTCGGGGACACCATGATTGGGGTGAGGGAGAGGACAACCCAGGCTCATGCACATCAAACACAGAGACAGTGAAAATGTAGTCCTCACCCACTGAACTGTCATCACTGTCCTCTTACTCCATTGGTGGCTGGAGTGCTTGACATCTTCTCATCCTACATACCATGAGGGAGAGCAGCATCTTCATCCTGCCTAGGCATACACCAATGGTGTGGTGCACAACCGTATGCATCAACCCTATCATCTCCTGCCAGGTGATGAAATCCCCACCTCCACCACTGCTCCTGGAGGGTACCACAGCACCAGCTGCTAGGGCAGTACTGTCTGAGGGTGCAGGTAGTTCAGCGGCAGCAGAGGCATTGCTGTAAGGTTGGGTCCCAGACACGTTGGGCATTGGTGCTGAAGCCGGTAGAGCGGTGGCAGGCTGATCCTCTGGGACTGGCCTAACTCACTGTTCTCTAAAGCATTTAGTGATTTGTTAAAGATTGATGACATGGAACATTTTGGTGACACATAGAAAATAAAAAAGGGGTAAGGGCTGGGGTGAGAGAAAAAAGATATAAAATTAGTATGATTATATGTGACATGCAATTTATTAACACAATTATACAACTATTTTGATCGAAGTATTACATTTAAGTATACATACTAACAACTACACACTATAACTACAGATTGCTGAAAGTAATCCTTGAAATGTGCATATATTGTGCATATGCTTGGTCCAATTATACAGATTACAGTTAACAGAATATTTATGCCACTTGTATAGAGTTAAATTTTATGTAATATTATTAAAGAAATTAAGTATTGTATAGTTGTTAGTCATGGTATGTGACCCCACAACTTCTGACTACAGTCTTGTACTAGTCTCCTAAAGTTGGTTTGTGCTACAGAATAATGCATGCATACTTGCTTTCACAGTTAGGATATGCATGCTTAATTTATTGCAACTGTATAAAAAACAAAAATGTATCTTTAACTTTTAATGCTACAATAATACTTCTCTTGTGCTGCATACATACTCATTGCTTCCTTCAGTTTCTTCATTCAATCAGCATGAGCCTGTCTATTGAACTCATGTTCAGCATTAGCTGGGGAAAGAACAGAAAAGAACACAAGAGCATTATGCCTACTGGTCTTGCATATATTTAGTTTTCTATGTATTACAAATACTCTCTTATTATCATACTTACACAGCTGTGGGATGTCAGCAGTTTGAAATTCAGTCAGCCAACAACTGAAGATATCATTCTTGAGACTCTTTAGGTCATTAAAATGATGCCTATATTGCTCTCCAGTGCATGGGATGCCAGTAGCACTGCATACTGCCTGGAACAGACTGCTTCAAGCCTCAGCCTTGTACTGGGAGCCAGACATGTCCCATTCCAGAAGTCGTTGGCTGTGGTGGTTTACCAGGGGTCCAATAAATATCCTTGACTCCTGAACACCCCACCTCTGTGCCCTAAACTGCTCGTCTTCACCTCTAACTCTAGACATGTCTAACCCTAAACTAGAACAATAGCAACTAATGATTTCCCTCCATTTCCTGTTATCATGTTTACTGGTAGTGTGCAAATGATTCCAACCACATTTGCCTGATGTTAAGTGCAGAGCAAAAATGCTAAGCATGGTGGAAATAAATATTTTAGATTGGAAGATTAATCTGACAATTGACCTTAGTTTAAGGGGTGTTTGCTGTTGTAGCTTGGAAATATATACTGGAAATTGGATGGTAACTGTTAGGTGACTTAAGTTTGCAAACATGCACTGGGGACATAAGTGTCATGACCTGACATAATTGTTTTTGGCTTTATGCACTGGTAAAATTGATTTTTAAAGTGTGGGATTCAAACCTAGGCATAAGGGACAACATATTTTCTTCCACAGCAGTGATTTTTCATCTTTGCCACAGAAGAAGTGCTGCTCACACATAGTCAGGAATCATTCATAAATACAGGTAACCGTTTGAGGTCTTACATATGCATGTGTGTGACCTGACGAGGTTATTGTATATAGATCAAGTTGTGCATGTGTCTTATTTAATTGTGAAGGCCATTCAAGTCCAGATAGCACAATTATACTTATAGAAATATAGTAGACAGTATACCCTTAGTTATACATCTGAAAACACAATAAGGGTGCCTTTTCCCTCATACATACAATTGATATTAGCTCCACTATCTAAATTGTTATAAGTCAGAGTGAATATCATGAGAAATGGAACAACAGTAAAATGTTTGGAATATTCTATACTTATACCTCTTGTCACAAAAATGTTGCAATAACACTTGTATACTTTTCAGTTCATTGCTATAAAGTGCACTGTCACAATGATAAAAATAGGTTGCAAAACCTGTACTAGAACCCAGGATAATTGTAATTCCAGCCCTACACTTACACCTGCTGCCACAACTGTTCCATAGTTTCCTACTTGTTCTTAAGTTCTCAGTGTTAGCCACCATGCAATGCTGATTAGTGTGTTCGTGCAGTGCCCAGCAGAATTAATTGAATGCATCTATTTCCAATTCTTGGCTGTCTGCATCCTGTCTGCAGGTGTTTGATGGCTGCAGATGTTGGGCAACCTTGCTAACCACTGCACAGAGTCACTTAGCGTTGTTACACAATGGAAAGCAAAAATTGAAACAATGTATCCTTTTGATCTTTACACTGTTACAGATACCCCGTCTGCAGATGTTCTGTCTGCTTCCTGTGTGGGCCACTAGTCCAGTTTGTGCACTGGTACATGTTGTGCAAACAAAATAAGCACAGCCAAACCTGACATTCATTTTTGCCATTTTCCTTTTTTGCACTAAGCCACACTGCATGCAAACAGTGGCAAAAAAAGAAAAAAAAAACAATAAAAGGGAAAAGTAGTTGAAATTAAGAAAAGCGATATATGAAATAAACACTGCAAAATGATTGTTAGCACACATGAAATTTTTTTACATAGGTCTGGATTTGAGCTCTCATTCCAATGAGCCTTCATAACACAGTAAAGGTGCCTTATCCCTCTTTGCCACACAAACAGCTTTGCAACAAGGAACTGCATAAAACCAATTGTAGCATCATCCACAGTAAAACAAACCATATGACAGTTATTTGTACATGTATTAATTTTGGCTGTAGTGCATTAAGTAATCACGCAACCATTTATGACTATTGTTTGCAAAAATGCAGCTCTGTGTTACCTCTCTGTGTCTGTTTCTCATTCTTGTCTTATCTTGCCAGTAATATGAGATATGTAGTCTATAAGGCATTCAATATCATTGTCCTTAAAATGTGTGAGGATATTAAATATCAGTAATACATAGTTGTCAGCAAATGAAGGGGCGGTTGTGTGTTAGTGAATAGAAACTGTGAATTGTGTGCTGCTAACTTACATTTACAAACTTCATAAAATTACTTCTGCACTTTGTAAGTCTAACCTGACACATCCACTGGAGGTAGCACAGTCTGCATTGCTGTTGTGTTTTCTTTCTCCCTACCAGTAATCATTCACAGTTGCAATCCATTAGCAACTAACACTGAAGGAGTGCCTGCTCTATGTTTACATTTGCTACACAGAGACAAATATTTGGGATTCAGTAATTTTAATTTGATCACACCTCATTTGCATATTCACCATGCTTACCAGTTGGTTTTGGGGGTGGTTAGATTGCTACAGTTAACACATTCTGATTGATTACACATGGGCTTAGGTTGGACTTGCCATCCAATTTCTTGTTGAAAGTATAGTTAATGGACATGTGAAAGGAAAAATGTTTTACCCCCGTATTACTGTTACTTGTGATGATGTTGTCTTTAACTTTTGCTTAACTTCTTCCAGGACTATTGTCCATGGGAAGTATAACATCAACTGCATTGGTAAGCTAAATAGCTTTTTTGCCAATGGGGATGAGCATTTCAAAGAAATATATAACTTTTATCCATATGTGTGTTGTGGGTGTCAGGATTGTTGTGTGCATTGCTGTACTGTTTATAGTACTGGAATCACTGTTAACTAGATTAGTGCAGCTATTAATTGTTTCCTGTGTTTATGGTTTATTATCACAGATGATCCTGACAGTGGAAGTGTAGGACTCTTACTACCTGATGTCAGACTATTGGCAGACTCTGAATATGATAGTGGCCAAACAGAGGCACATTTGGGGGGGGGGGTGCAGAGGTTGCATCTGACAATGAGGTTGACATTCAGCCATCCCCTGTATTTCCAATGGACATAGCCAGCAGGCCTACACCAACTCATTCCAGTGAGTCCTCAGATATTGGACAGATGGAGGGTGAGATACTTGATAAGGGAAATGTGATTACTGTGGCTTCAGTGCCTGTTGACTCTGGCCATAGCCAAAGTGCGGGCAAGGTGCCTTATAAGAGCATTGTGAGGGGTGCTCAAAGAAGGCCAGCTGTCCATCCTCCACCTGATCCAGGTGTGTCTTTCTGTGCCACTCAATGTATGTTTAGGGCCATCAAAGATGACCAGGCACATTCCCATAGGTCCTCCAGAGAAATGCTTAGAATTGGAGATGTGGCACAGGCTGACATATGGGACTGCCTCCTCCATGTTGCTGATTCAATGCATCAGATGAATAACATATTGGAACTGGCAGTGTCTGTGATGGAATGTCTTCTAGGAGGGGGATAACATCCTCATGGGTGCAGATCAGACACATCATCTGCTGTTAGCGCAAATGTCCGTGCTCGATTATGGTCCTATAGTGGCAGTACTTCCACTGCCCCATCAGTGGTTGAGGTCTCCACACCCAGATGTGCAGGCCATGGGGGTCATAGTCCTGGGCATCCTCGTGAGGGGAGCTTGTCCAGCAATCATCACCACATTCATGTAGCAGCAGTGCATCTGACCATGGACAAAGACATGCCAGTGAAACTCCTAGCAGAGCCAGATCTCATGGTTGGGTACAACAATGATGAACTCCCACTTTTACCATGCATGGCTCACACCTGTCTGACATATCAAGATGTAGAGCTAGCACAGAGCTTAGCTGTGCTCCTGCAGGCAATCACACACCAATTTCACCTGGTGAATCTATACAGACACACACAACAGTTACATGATTCAGCTGTAAAGCCTAAAGCTCATTTTGTCTCTCTGGCCATTTTTTATTTTATCCAAATGTCTGCCTGCTTTTCTTTCTTACTCACACACATGCACCAACCATTTGTGTCAGCCTAGGCTTCTGCCCCCCCCCCCCACACACACACACACACAAACACACAAAACACTCTGTGCAAGTGAAGATAACTGTGCCATATCCCTGTTTTCTATATTTTAGATTCAGGGATGCATAACATTTGTGTTTGATACTCAGGGTGCATAGCTGACTTAGTGTTTAGCATATCTGCATTTATGATATTGAATTGGTAATTGTACCTTTGACTTATATTGATCTTAGAATGTTAGACAGTTGACAGCATCAAACATTTTTGCATCAGTATTGTTAATGATTTTGTGAAGTTGTGAAATGTGCCTCATCGCTTTCTAATTTCTCTCATTAATGATTATCCAGTACAAAAATATGGTGTTAAACTGAGAACATTCAGTGACCATCAGTACTTTTGAGAGGTATGACTGTGTGAATCTTTGATGCCTCAGGCCTACTACTTAATAATGGACACATATAAGTCACATAAGTCTCTAATGTCACATGTTAAAGTCATTTCTGTACAAATCACCCACCTTTTACTTGCTTACATTACCAAGTAACAACATGCGAGGGTATGTTATTTATTTATTTGTATTATTACACATTAAACTCCATGTTCAACACTTACCTTCTAAATCCAGCAGTTGCAGCAGTTTTAATTCAGTACTTACTGTGTCTGATGTTAGCAGTGCACAGCCATTACATGGGTAGGTAAAGACTGTGAGCATTGCCTGATATCACTGATACTATTCTGTATGTATGTGCATAAGAAGGTTTGAGCCCCTTAGGTGGTGAGTGAGTGTGCTATGCATTGCCTCTTAGCCAATGTCAGGGCATATTGAGCATGGCTATGTCTACCTACACCCACAGCAGCTGTTGCCTGCCCCTCTGACTCCTCAGCTGCATGTGGCTGTGGTGACCCTGCCATTGGTGCTGGGATGTGTGCCCCTTCCCCTTCTTGATCCTGCTGAAGTACATACATATGTATTGTACTACAGGGCTCTCCAAGATGTATCTAGACACCTGAAATGCAACTTTCTGGTTTGAGTGAGTGCCTCATTATGGCATTCTTCAGTTGGGGTATGTGCATTTCTGATGGGTGTTATCAGCCACAGTTCCAGTGCATAACCTGCATGCCCCAATAAATGACCCTGTGGGATATCCCACCTAGTGAACATCTGATAATAGTTAGGAAGTGTGCCAGATATGTGAGTCGTGGTCCTGCCTGGGTTGCCAGCACACACATTCAAGGTGATTCCCTTGGCATTACACATGAAATGGCAGTTAATAGAATGGAAGCGCCTTCTATTTATGTAGAGCTATCCCTGTCTCCCAGGTGGTGCCTTCATTTCTTCATATTTGTGATCTATGGCACCCAGTTCTTCAGGATAGTGTGCTACAACATAGAACTCCTGCATATTTTGTGGCCCTGTCCTTAAGAGTCCAGGGAAAATATATGTGGTCACTGGCATGTTGGAGTATAGCATTAAGGAATTGATGGAGGATCACGGATGTCTGTAACCCCACTGGTGTGTCCCCTGTTGATCTCTGAAAGGTTCCTGCACCTAAAATTCTAAGTGCTACACATACTTTGGCCTTCACTGCTATGGAGTCTCCTCAGTTTGCCCTAGCTGTGAGTTGAGGATGACAGGGATTGCAGAGTTCCTGTAGTGTGTCTCTATCCACCCTGTAGTGCTTTACAATTTCCATGTCATGTAGATTATGATAAGTTAAATGGGGACTGAAACACTTCTTCTTGGCCTTGGTCTATTAGCAACAGCAGCAGTGTAGACTTCAGCATTTTTCACATACACATGAATTAAAGCAACGTCTGCTCCTAACAATATTTTTGCATCGACTGCTTTCCATGGCTGTATTCCAATAGGTTTTGGAATTTGCAGGAAAAAACAGCACTGAGTCTACACAGTTGCTTTATAGTTTGTTGAATAGCACCTCCATCTTGGATTGGTTGATTAGCATACAATTCAGCTGCTTACAATGTAATCAGCATGCCACGGTGTTTATCTTGTTTGGGTGACTAAACACACCGTGTAGAGCCTCTTACTGAATCCAAAACAGTGCGCTGCCATGTTGGTGTCACACTGCATACACAGTGTAAATGGACTATGAAGGCTTTATTGAATCTGGACATTTTTACTTATTTATTTATTTATTTATTTATTTATTTATTTATGTTGTGCATAGCATCGAGGGTTCAATTCCAAATGCCTCTCACATCTTGTCTTACTATGATGTTATATATCTATGATATTTTCAATCATCCACATCTTAACAATTGCAAAAGATATGACTTCTCATGGAGATATTTACTGGATACTAGCCAAAAAGAATATTTGACGTGACATCCATCCCCACAATGAGGAGATATTTATCCAACCTTGTTCTGCTTGTCATAAGCCTGTTGTCCCTCTACTAACCCTTTTTTATTCCTATTATCATTTACTTCATGTTACAGAACATAGCAGGTTAATAATGAGAATACATCAAAAACATGTCCATGAATGTGCCATTACAATAAATATTGTCATGTGTATGACCGTCTGTTCTTGTAGTCGCCCCTTCACTCCCACACCTCTTTACAGGTGTGTATGTATTAAGCTGATGGATATAAAGGTCATCTCCTGGTTTCTGCAATATGTCATGAATCTGCTGATGGATAATATCAACATGTCACCTTAATTCAATGCTTCTGTATTGTGCAAGAGTTCAATTTCTGCTGTAGAATTGCCATTCTGTCATGTTCAGGTGATGATCAGATGTACTAACATACGTTTGCATCTTATCAAGGCTTATAACCAAGCAGTAATAGATGCTCTTAAGGACTGCTTTCAGAAATATCTTTCCTATGTATCTGTTGCCAGTCCATCTGTCTACCCCTTCTCCTTCATAAGTATGATATGTCTGCCTATCAAGTAAACTGTAAGCTGGTCACAACTGATATAACTGTCAATAGTCAATTTCCATATGGCACCATTATATTTCAGCTGTATCACATGTTCTTCAAACACATGTATATGGAAGTATTAATTGATGTATTAATTATTGACACTCTGTATCTCCTCTATCCTTATGTGATGATGTGAAATAGTGCCAGCTATTCCAGAAGGAGTAGGGCAGTGCATGCATAATATATGCCAGCATAACCAGCTAGAGTTTTGTAAATAATTTTATGTCATTTGTCTATCAAACTGATTAGTACAGATGCTTGTGTTAAAACTGTATTTGTAAAGTTGCTTGTGTTAAAAAATGTATCAACAGTGGGTCCTGCTGCACAGAAAATAAATACACCTGTATTGTAATTTTTCAAATGACTATATTGTAACAGAGGATACTGGAAGAGGAAAGGTTAATGTCAGTCCAGCTAACTTTGAAAAATAACCTGAAATTAAATTACTTGGTATAAGCCATAAAGCTTGTATCTCATGAGTCTGAATGGAGCCAGAGATGCAACATCTGTGAAAACAAGGACTAGGAATCCTGCTGTAAACACACATACATACAAATATTTCAAGCACAGACATTAATGCTTCTTCTAGCTTGAAAATATACCAAAACACTTGTTCTCTTAATGTGTCCAGTCTGTTCTTAAAAATATCTAAACTAGTACTTGCTTTAATGTAAGTTGGTAGTCTGTTCCATACTCTGTCAGAGATGCAATCAGTACACTTCTTATTCCTACAGAATCTTCTAGATAGGTTTTCTGATGATTCTATAGTACGTTTTGATAACTCCAAACATTCCTAAAGGTAGGTGTCTCTAAATGTCCTGTATACCTGAATAAGATCTCCTGTTAGATATCTGTGAGAGACACTGTACAAGTTCAGATATTTTAGTCTTTCATAGCAACTTAAGTTTTCACATCCATGGATGCCCTTGGTATATTTCAGCTGTACTCTTTCCAGTTTACTCATGATTGTTTTCTTATAGGGTTTCCATATTGTTATTCCATACTCAGGTTTGGGTCTAATGTAACTAATAAACAATAACTGTGTTTTAGATTTCCTAGATTTTATAAATATTTTTATACAACCTATAGCTCTATAACAGTCATTAATCAATTGGTTGATATGATTAGAAAAACTCATAGCTGAATCCACCCATATACCCAGGTCCTTAAATGAGTCTACAGTTTCAATTACTGTGTGTTGTATTACATATTCACCTTTCAGTTTATGTCTCCCAAATGTCATATGCTTAGTTTTTGATGTATTTATCAGCATATTGTTCTCCTATGCCCAAATGGTCAACTTAGTCAAGTTATTTTGCAGACATGCCTTATCTATAACGCAAGTAATCAGTTTACGTAATTTCAGGTAATTTGCATATAGACTATAGAATACCTCGGATGAAAATGTTAGGTCTGAAAGACACAATCTAAACAAGTAAGGGCCTAGGACAGAGCCCTGTGGGACACCTTGACTGTATTGTCCTTAGTGGTGAATTGACAGAAGGGTGGAAGTGTTGAACTTGTTTTACAGCTTCCAGATGCTATTAACACATCTTAGCAAAGCTGCATGTGTGTGAATTGTAACACATATGTGCAAGATCCCAGCTCAGCTTATAGTAAAGGGGGTTGTTTGGGACCACAGACTCGGGTGACTAGATGTGATGTCACTCTGTAATCCAGCACTGAAATGATGTTTTAATACTAGATGAGAAAGAAGTCTCAGGGCAGTCTGTTTGTGAAAACTGACAAGACCTTTCTCCTACACCACCTTGACTTGCTTTGTTAAGTAAGAAGGAAACAGTAATTCTTTAGATCAATCAGAAAAATATAGTGAGACTAGTTATTTTTTTCTGCATTTGTGTGAATCTTTCCACCTGTGTTATTTTTAATATTTCCTGTGATTGAAATTCATGTGTTTATTATAAATGGATATTCAGTACTTTCATGTTTTTTTTGTTATTTGTTATTAAATATATTTAAACTTTTCATTGTGGCTGGTCTTTTAAAGAATAGTTTAACCTTTGAGAGAACTTATATTTATTTGGTGACACTGTGGCTGCTCCTGAAAGTCTTGCTGCATTGGTCAAACACTACCATTTGTATTAGCATTAATATTACTCAGTATATTTGGGTACCCTTGCAAGAGACTTAGAGTAGCTGGCTGGTGGTAGTGTAATTCATGTATAGTCTGGATGGAGGTGGCAGAGTTAGTAAATCTGTGCCAGCCTTTCCCAATTTTGTGTGTGTGTGTGTGTGTGTGTGTGTGTGTGTGTGTGTGTGTGTGTGTGTGTGTGTGTGTGTGTGCATGCATGTGTGTGTGTGTGTTTGTGTGTGTATGTATGTGTGTGTCTGTGTGTGTGTAAATCAAATCTTAAAGAGAGTGTGTGTGTGTGTGTGTGTGTGTGTGTGTGTGTGTGTGTGTGTGTGTGTGTGTGTGTGTGTGTGTGTGTGTGTGTGTGTGTGTGTGTGAGTGTCAACTACTTGGAACAGGAACATAGAGCTCTTTTGTGGTCAGTGTGGATTCTTATTTGAGGCCTGGAAAGAGAGAGAGAGAGAGAGTCCAGCCCCAGGACTGGTGTGTGTTCCCTGTGTGCTGTTAAGGGAAATTGTGCTTGGTGCAGAGCTGCATCTGAAAATACTGTGTGTATCAATTTTTGTTCAAAGTGAACAGCCCTCACCCGTGTCAGTGGTGAGGATTTAGGCTCCTTGATTACTGGCCCAGAGGAGGGACGTCACATCTTATTTAATGCAATACTAACACACCATTAGGATGTTCATGAATGTGCCAGGACAGTACCTCCTACATCCTCTACAGCCTTGTGTCTGTTATCACCTCCTGTCTCTCATCATAATACACTGTAGCATCTTTAGTAGAATGTTGGATGAAAAGTTAATCTAATATGTGGAGACTGCACACACTTTTCAGGATATCCAGCCCTACACGAAGTGTTAGCATATCTGCTGAGTCTTGCAAATCATTTTAAAAGATATACAATCCCTTGTCATTTGTAGAAAGTTGTACACACAGTTAACTTGTGATTTACAATGTAGCCGGCAAAACAGCTTCTATTTGTACAGGTTTATTGATGTAGTCATTACTGACAGAATTTTGGGGAAGACGCATTATTTAGTGAAGTCATTGATAGTCACATTTGCAGTCCTAATCAGATGTACTTAGTTAATGACATCCTGACACCATTTGTAAAAACAAGTTATCTGGATTTGAATCCTGGCTCACCTGTGTTCTGACCAGGAACTCATTGTTCTTGCACCCTGTGCCACAGAGAAAGCTAGGTCACAGGTGTATTTTCCACACTCAGTACTATATAGAGTGCTGACGGCAACACATCACTGCTGAGCCTGACTGAGCAAAGGAAAGCACATTGCATTACATTTTTCACTATTTGACTTATGCAAGGAACAGCATTTCCTTGGTACTAAATGCCCCACAAACGTGGAACGCAAGGCCAATGGTTATTTATGGAGTAAAATATTGGCCAATACATTGCAAAGATAAACTACAGTATGCATATCATTCTAGCTGACAGCAGTTTCTCCTACATTTCTTGTCAGCCTGACAGGTGAAACATTCACAACAAAACAGATGAATTTTACAGTTCACCCCAGTCAGGTCAGTTACTTTATGTCCTTATTTGTACACAGTTTGACAATGAGCACCAGTGGACACTGCTACTTCACAAGTGCAAGTTTAAGTCCTGAAATTTGAATCATACATGTGTTAATACTTTCCCATCTTCCATGCAATTCAGCTTCTCGGTGATGCACTTTATGAAGAGCTGTTTAGTATGTGTAACTCTGGTTACTGGGCTCTAATCCTCTAATACATGGAAATGCAATCATAAACACAAGAGAAGAGCAGTGATGTGTACTTGACTGAAAACATATTTTCTGATATTCATGTGTGCCCTGCAGCAATGCACGTGCATATATCAGTACTTGAGCTATTGTCAAACAGACTCCACAATTACAGAGCACAACTGCATTGTTACATTTGGCATGGGCTTATAGTGACCCTGGACATTGGTCATCCATGATCATATCCCATTGATATTGTCAGTAACTTGTATTAATGTTGACATACCTTTATCTGAATATGAAGGCGCATACCTCCATTATTACATTACCTCTGCTTCCAAAGTGTGTATATGTGTGTGTGTGTGTGTGTGTGTGTGTGTGTGTATCTATGCAACATCCTGAGAAAGAGGTATATGTCTGTCTCACTTCTGCAATGTGCATTCCTGACATTTTCTTTCACCTAAGTTGCCAGTATATACTTATATGTACTTTTGCAAATCATGATCACACAGTCACATCGCAAGTCCTGGCATTGAACACAAGTCTCATAACAGGATATGTTACCTGTGACAATATGATGACATCATCCTCTATAAAGGGCATTCTGACACTATTATGATGAGGATTCTTTGGTGGCATGATCATTAAATACTGTGCTTTCTAGTTTCTTCAATTAAATAAGTAGGGATTTTAATCTCCCAGCAGTCAAGTTTTGTGTGTGTAGTCAGAAGAGAATGTGTCCAGGTCCTGCTGTCCTCACTCAAGTAGCATTCAAAAGATACTTTTACCCACCTACATGACTCCACAGTAGTTTCATACAGCCCTCCCATCATCCTCTCCTCTGTATACACTGGTGATGCCATCTTCTGTAAAGTGCACTTTGACACTATTAAAGTCAGCCTACTGCAGTGGCATGCATGTTAAGTACTGTATTGTTTGGCTTGTGTAATTAGATAGGTAGGGGTTCTAATCTCACAACAATCAACTTGTATGTCTATGTCTGAGTGTGTAGTCAGAAGACCATAAGTTCAGATCCTGCCACCATCACTCAAGTAGCATTTAGAAGATACTTTTACACTGCTACATGACTGCACAGCAAGTTCATACAGCCCTCCCAAAATCCTCTTCTCATCATACATTGGTGATGTCGTCCTTATAAAGTACACTTGTGACACATATAAAATCTGATTTCTGTGGTGGTGCAAATGTTGATAACTGTGTTCGGGTCTATATTACATTGACGAACGCTTAAATGTTCGAATCTCTAAAGGTCGACCTTTAGAGATCGAACATTTAAGTGTTTGAAAATGTAATAAAAGAAAGAAAAAAAAGGTAAACTGAAAGGGTTTTAGCAGGGGGCAAGCCCCCCTGCAGCCCCACACACCTCCTACTTAAATATACCAACTCTGAGATCACACTTCAGTGCACGGCAGAGCAGAAATGGGAAATTTCCCATTCCTTACACTGTAGCATGATCTTGGAGTTGGTATATTTAAGTAGCGGGTGGGTGTGGGGGGCACAGCCCACCATGTGGGGGTGCAGGGGGGCTTGCCCACTGCTTAAATCCTTTAGTTTGTTTTTGTTTTAGTTTTGTTTATTTTTTTTTAATTTGAAAGATATTTGAACACTTAACTGTTCGATCTCTAAAGGACGACCTTTAGAGATTTGAACATTTAAGTGTTCGTTTATCTAATATAGACCCCTGTGTTCTCTAGCTTATGTAATTAGATAGGTAGGGGTCTAATTTCACAGTAGTCTTCTATAGTGTGTGCATCTTCATTCAACTATAGGCCTGCAGACAATTTTACAATGGGATGTGAGTCCACATCTATATCAGACACTCTTCCCAAAATCTCTTGCTCAGCATACACTGATAATATCCCCGAGAAAGTACACTTTGACACTTTTCATATCAGACATTTGTGGCGGTGCTAGTCTTACTCTCTATAGAATCCAACTTGTATACATGCACAGGTATGGTGTTTGAATCTAACCTCAAGCACTTCTGTGTGATCGGTGGTATATTATGGTCATTGTATGATGTTTTGAATCTCTTTTCATTTGACTCCCACTCAGGAGAATCTTTTACAGAGCACCCTAAATCCAACATTATTTTTTTCCCTCTGTCCATATAACATCCTTTCTGCAGAACACTGAGGATGTCATCATCTCAAAGATGCATACACACATCCTGAATCTGAGCCCTTCCATGACCCTTTGCAAGCCACCTCTAGACCACCGGATGTGTATTTGCTAATTCTGTCATGGGGTGGTGTGCATGTCACATATTGACAGAGGCAATCTGTAATAACATCAAACACATACACACATATGCACATACACCTACTATTTTCCATCACTTTGAGATAGTGATTTGGATTAAATGGGATAATATTGGCTAGGCTGGTATGTTTTTTTGGCCATTAGCCTAGTAATCTCCTATGACCCTATGGACATTGCACATGTCAATGTTGTCACTCTCACATGCTGTGCTAAGGTGCGGATGTACTGTAGCCCTACAACAGTATATTCCAATCTGTGATTTCACCTACTGTATTGATGCCCACTGCTGTCATTTGGTTACATATAACTTCCATAACAACTGCAGTAATATGCCTCCAAGGGACTGGGGACATGGGATGATGTTATGTATATTGTTGCCTTACTAAGACATGTGTTCTTATAGTAGAGTATATCAGCACTCTGCACAGTTCTCATTCAGCCATCACAGTGTTAGCTGGAGTATGTCACAAGTGTGCATATGTATACCTAGCATCTGGAAATATTCTCTGACATATGGCAATATTACATCATACTGATTACATGGGCAGATGCACCTGGGTTCATACATATGTAGTAATGCTGTTAAAAACACAAACATTTGATATGTTGAAATTCACTTGCAACATTGGAAAATTCATTGAATATACACTATTGTGTTGATAATCACAACTTGTTATCCCTTATTTCTCATTTCAGTTTCCTAGTGACTTTAGATATAAAATATGCATATCATCACATTACTATACATCCAGATATCAGGAGGTTGTTAAGGTTTTATCCGTCTGGATCACATTATGAGTTCACTGCCTTGCCCTTGGATTATCTACTACTCCAAAGGTCTTCACAAAGAGGCAATCTCCTGTGATGGCGTACCACAGACTGCAATGTATTCACATTCCTCCTTATTTAGAGGGCTTGCTTATCTTTGCAATGTCGCTTTCAAAGTGTCAGGAATCTCCCACTTAGGTAGGTGATCTCCTACATAGAACGGGATTCCAAGAGAACATTCATATCTTTTTTGACTCCTTCTCACTTGATTGTTTTTCTGGAGTGTCTGCTGGGCACTTCAAGTTCAATGAGCTTTTCTCTCACAGGACAAAAATGGTCTATATTTAGATCTAGTCCTGAGATTTTACACTGATTTATGTCTCAGCAAGGGAATTTCATAGATTTCTATGTCTCATGGTATCAATATCACTAATGATACCTCTTGTAAGGCTCCACATATGAAAAATACACCGGAACCTGAAATCTCTGTAGTCCCAGCACCAACATTCCATGCCTGCTCCTGCACAGTCAGTGACAATGGATACCACAGACTGCTTTGGGAGCAGTGTCTATGGGGATAAAGCGTCTACTTCACCCTGTCGAAGGCCGATAGTATTGAAGCTGATATTGTTGGCACCAAAATGTCAAAAGTGAAAGTCATCTCGCGTGTAAATGGAAAACTCTGTAAGGGGAGATTTCTGTTTACTGCAATATAGTGCAATCTCAGAGTTGGTATATTTAAGTAGCGGGGGTATGGGGGGTGCAGGGGGCTTGCCCCCCTCATAGAGCAATTTGTGTTGTGTTTGGGTGTTTTTTTTTTTTTTGTGTGTGTTCAATGTTCAGGGGTTTCGACATTTTCGTGTTGATTATTACGCTGTCGACAGATTGAGTTTTCGACAGCGTAATATAAACATGGGATAAAAATGTAGGGTCTTTGTAGCAAAAAAGATAGACCAAAACACTTCAACAGAAAAGATATGTTAGCTCTCATAAATTCTCTCAGCTGTCTAAATCATCTGTGGTTCTCAGGATCTCTGCAAGTATTTACACACAATACCACAGTAACAACAAGCAAGGGAGGAACCAGATCTTACCCTCTGTGCAAACTAGCCATGGTAGTTTGGGATATAGCCTTTCAGCCCAATCTCACCCTGCAGGTATCCTACATTCAATCAGAGAAAAACTGAGACAGACAAGCTGAGCAGAACTAGAACAGACCCTCACAAATGAAAACTGAATTAGTTGCTTTTCCAAAATTTGATCCATCTGTGGGGAACACCTCAAATGCATCTTTTTGCCTCCTCTCTAAACAAACAATTGGCAAAAATTATAAACAACCACAAGAATAAAAAAAAATGGAACAGCAAACCACAAGCGACCCAGTAGATCCTGCAAATTGATAAAAGCTTTATTCCAATACAAACTATAGCACCTCAGCTATACAGCCTTCAAGAAGCAAAACAATCTAAAAATGCAGTCTCTCAAATACTATTATACAAATAAGCAAATAAGCACCTGAAACAATTATTCAATTAAATAATCAAATTAAAAATCTCTACTTGCATTCAGTGTTCAGGCCATGAGGATACAAAAGTTCCATATCTGAAAATAAAAATTGATTCTTTGTATAAAAGTTTATTTACCAAGGGGGTAATGACTTGATTTTAGAGTTTGTACAGAATTTGCAAAATAATAGATTTGTTTTAAGTTTTGATGGACTACAGGATGGGAAGAATATAGTATTCCTGACTATCCAATTAGAAGGCAATGTTAATAGCACAATTAGAACTAAGGTACATAGAAAATTTGAGGATGAAGGTCAGTATCTCCAGGGCAATCGTTGCCATCCTCCTCATTTACTATCCATGGCATGTCTTACACCTCAGTTAAGGTTCATTGTCAGCTATTTCAGCATGTCTGTCCATAGCCTTCAATGTAGTCTTATGTGAAAATGTTTTTGAAAGGGGTGTTGCACAAGAAGCCTCCTAGAAAACAGATGTTTCCTACTTGGGATCTTAATTTTGTGTTAGAAAACCAAACTCTTGCTCCATTTGAACAAGCTCATCAGGATGGCTTGAGGTTCTTTACATGGAAAACAGTCTTATTATTACTTTGACCTCTGCAAGAAGATCATCTGAGATGCAAGTTCTTATGGTGGATCAACCTTATTCTATTTTTCATAAAGATGGGTTTCTTTGAGAATGAATCCTTCTTTTATACCTAAAGGGGTATCCAAGTTTAATCCAAGATATTGATCTCCCTGACTTCTTTCCAGAACCTAAAGATGAGAGGAAAAATGATACTTCATACCTAGGATGTCCACAGACAACTCAGGTACTATGTTGACAGAATAAACTATTTCAGAAATTCTGATCAGTTGTTCATTTATTTTGAAGGTAAGAAGAAGGGGGAACCAGTGCCAAAACAGACTATTTCCAAATAGTTGTTTCATGTTATTTTTCTTAGCTGTGCACAGCACAACATGACTATTCCAGGCAGGCTGAAGGCTCATTCTCCCTGGGCCTTGGCTTCATCTATGGCTTTGTGGAAAGGGGGTAGATTCTAGAAGTATTCTAGAAGTAGCAATTTGTTCTTCTGTACATATTTATATAAAGCACTATAAAAAAGAAGTTATGTACTTACCATGACGTTCCATCTGTGTTGTCAAATCTTCATTCATCCTTGACAGATGGGCTTCGTTCTGATATCTGAACCGACTCGGCCATTACTGCAGCTCACACCAGCCAAGAACTCTCGAGCTTTACCTCTGCCCAGTATCCTTCTCTCTCAGTTATCACAGATTGAGTTTGCAGAAATGATATAGAAACAAGTAAAACATGTAGATATACACACACACACACACACACACACACACACACACACACACACACACACACACACACACACAATCCAAATATATACAGATACTTGAAAAGTAGGTCAGGAGGAAGCCTTATCTACTGTGCTTAAAAAGACAACAGTATAAGGTTGCTTAGATCTGCTCCACCAAAAAACTTTTAGGACGGGAGATGGAGGGAGACGTCAAGGCTGAATGAAGATTTGACAACACAGATGGAACATATTGGTAAGTACATAACTTCTTTATCTGGTGTTGTCAAACTTCATTCCATCCTTGACAGATGGGACAGAGTCCCCAGCTACCTAAATTCCTGGGTGGACTCATGGAAAGAAATTCTTCAGCACACTTGAGCCAAAGGACGATCATCCCCTAGACACCAGGTCCAATTTGTAATGAGTAATAAAGGTATAGGGAGCAGCCCAGGTAGCTGCTGCACATATGTCATTCATTGAAGCTCTGGATTAACAGCTGAAGTAGCTATAGACCCTGTAGAATGTGCTTTGACTGGTTTGGTCAAGGTTAAATTATTCTTATGATAAATGAATGAAGTACAATTTTTCAGCCACTTGGAAAGAGTAATTTTGATTACTGCTTTGCCCAACTTTGCACTAGAGAAAGAAACAAATAATTGACTAGATTGTCTTACGTCTCTGGTCCTGTGAAGATAGACCTGTAGTTGTCTATAGATGTCTAAAAGGTACAAGGTGCTCTCTTCTTTATTAGGGTGGTTACGGATGAAAGTTGGTAAATCAATGGTCTGGTTCATGTTTGTCTGTGATACAACCTTAGGTAAGAAGGAAGGGTTAGTTCACAAGGATACCCTATCCTTGTCGAAAACAATGTAAGGAGGTTCGGATGATAAAGCCTGAATCTCTGAAATCCTTCTTGCAGAAGAAATGGCTACCAAAAAGATTGTCTTCCAGGATAAAAACTTTAGGTCACAATCTGTAGATGGTTCAAAGGGAGAAAGTGTCACTGCATGAAGAACTAGGTTCAAGTCCCAAAAAGGTGTTGGGTCCTTAAATGGAGGTTTTAACAAAAGAGTGCCTCTTAGAAATGATTTACAAAGGCTATGACATGCTAAGGAATGTTCAGCTAAGCCATTATGAAAATTAGAAATAACAGCCAGTTGTCTTTTGATAGTGGAAGGAGAAGCTCCAGCATTAAACAGCGAGGCTAAAAATTCCAGCACATGTTCTATGGAAGCTGTAAAAGGATCTATATGTTTTTCAAGGGCCCAAAAAGTGAATCTCTTCCACATACTGATGTACAGCTTTCTAGTGGAAGGGTTATGGGCCGATAAAAGAATGTGGTGTACTGGAAGGAAATATTTGGATGCTTGGCAATTAATGGAACTGGAGGAACCATGCAGTTAGCTTGAGGTTCAAAATCTTTGGGTGAACAAGACCATCCAAATGGGACAGGAGATCTGGCACTGGGTCTAGAATCAAGGGCCAAAGAAAGTGGAACCAAATCTGTCAAGGCCAAAAGGAAGCAATGGGGAACACTGTACTCTTCAACCTGTATGCTTTCTGTAAAAATTTGGGAATTAGGGGTATAGGTGGAAAGGTATATGGGAGACCGGGGGGCCAGTCATGGAGAACAGTGTCTCTTGGTGACTTTCCTGGAGGGGGAATTAAGGTGAAGTAGTTACTGCATTTGTTGTTTAGGGGAAATGCAAAAAGATCGCAGCAAGGTTGACCCCAAAGATAGAAAATCATTTTTGCTACTTTCAGATTGAGAGATCACTTGTGAGGTTGAAGGATACATCTGCTCAGCTTATCTGCAATCATGTTGGAGCTCCCCAGTATGTGTATTGCTACTAGAAACTGAATGGAAGAAATCACCCACTGCCATAATCTGAGTACTTCTCGACAAAGGAGGTAAGACATAGTTCCTCCCTGTTTGTTGATGTACCAAACTACTGACATGTTGTCTGTTTGAATTGCAATAGTCCCTTGAGGAAGAGCTGTCTGAAAAGCCTGCAACACAAGAGGCACCGCCCTTATCTCTAGAACACTGATGTGCAAGTTGGTTTCTATAGATAGTAAATGCCCTGGACCATCTTGCCCAAATAATGCCCCTCCACTCCATCTGGGAGGTGTTTATTTTCACTACGGTCATGGGCTCCGGAAAGACAAAGGATGACCATGCAGAACTTGATATGAATGCATCCACCAAAGAAGATTTGTCTTGAAATGTTTGGTGATCAGGACTTGTGACAATGGGTAATGAAGTATGGACCACAGGGAAGCTAGTAGCCACTGAAGAATTCTCATATAAAACCTGGCTAGCACCACCAGAGTTATAGAAGCTGTCATGGATTCCAGGGCTTGCAAGACTAAACATGTTGGAACTTTGTTCCTGATGATTAACTTTTGAACCTGAATTACAATTGTATGGTGACAATCTGAGGGAAGAGATGCTGTCATTGTCTGAGTATCCAGTACTGCCCCTATGAACTCTAAGTTTTGTGTTTGGGTTAAAAATTATTTTTCCAGATTTATTGTTATCCCAGCTGAGCACAAGTGCTGAAAGTGTAGTCCCTGGCTATTATTAGCTGATGCTTGCTTATAGCAGTTATGAGCCAGTCGTCCAGATAGGGAAACACATGGATTCCTTCTAGTCTCAAGTAAGCTGCTACTACTGCCATGCATTTGGTGAACACCCTGTGGCTGTGATGAATCTAAAGGGCAATACTCTGAATTGGTAGTGACTGGCTCTCAGTCAGAAGTGGAGGAACTTTCTGGTGTGTTTGTCCATCTTTATGTGGTAATATGCATCCTGAAGGTCTGTTGAGCACACCCAGTCATCTTTCTTCAGAAAGGGAAGAAGAGACTATACCATGACCATCTGGAACTTCATTTGTTGAACTGATTTGTTCAATACACTAAGCTCTAAAATTGATCTCCAGTCCCCTGTCTTCTTTGGCATTAAAAAGATTCTTGAGCAAGTTCTGGATCCTTTCTGGTCTGGCAGGACTTAGTTGACTCTTTTGTCCAGCAGATTTTGGATTTCTTGAACTGCTGTAGCCCTCTAATTGGGTGGAACATCAGGGATATTTTTCTGAAATGGGGGAGGTTGAGAAAAGAGAATGGTATATGATCCATTGCACCCAGAAACCTGTTGTTATATCTTGCCAGGCATTTAGATGAAAGGATAAGCATCCCTAACTGCCTCCAGAGGAAGACAATTTGGCCTCCATTCAGGAGCGCTGAAAGGGCTTGCTTGGGAAGGAATCCCTGAAGCCCAGGTTTTGTGGACCACCTTTGGCATGAGGGTGGTATCTCCCATTCTGGTTCCCCTCTCTGCTCAGGGAACTGACTCCACATGTTTCCTGAAAAGGCCCTTGGGATTTTTTCAACCACATTTCATCACAGCTCTTCTGTTTCCTGGAAAAGGACCTTTGGGGATGGAAAAATGTATGCCACAGCAGAAAAGAGCTTTCCACCCTTCTCACACCTGGACAAGTTTTCTTTAACTTTGGGGCCAAATAAAGATGTTCTGTCAAAGGGAGAATTGATGAAAGAAGACCTGAATGGTTCCACAAAATCACAAAGGAGCATCCAGACATGTCTCCTAATAGCTACACCTGTACCTGCTGCTCTATATGCCCCTTCAGCTGTATGTGCTATCAGCCTCATGGACAAATTGGACACAGACTCCAGGGTTGCTAACTGGGAAGCCACTTTCTCTTGCACTCCCTCAGCTACAGCTCCTGCCAGGGTGTCTGATAATTCTTTGATCAGATCCTGTTGGAGTCTGGTAAAATGTGCCAAGTAGCTCAAAGACCTTATGGCAAAGGTTGTTGAAGCATAGATCTCTTCCCAAATCTGTCCATAGCCCAGGATTCCCTGTTGGGCAGATGGACAGAAGAACTCTCCTCAGCCAGTTCCTTCTTGGAGGTGGCCGCTATGACCAAAGCATCAACTGCCAGAGCTATGGCTCAAAACTTGCTTGTCTTTGGGTGCAGAAAGTATCTTGTCTGGTTTCTTGGGCATGAGCTCGATGGAGTCATGGGCCTTCCTTGCCCACTGTGAAATCAACTGAATGAGTTCATCAGTGGGTGGAGTCACTCAATAGGTAGATGGCTGGGTGCCAAATGCCAGCAGGTAGACAGACTCTTCAGAGGAAGGGTTTTGGGACTTTCAGCCACTCCCTCTGCTTCAGAATTTCCAAGATGTCTCCAAAGGCGGCATCTTCAGGGGGTGACCATGTGGAGCCCTCCCCTTGATTTAAATCTGTATCTTCAGTGACTGAATCATGGGGGAATCCAAGTGCTTCCTCTTGCACTTCATTTTATGTCAGACCTGTGGCTGTGATACCTCAGGTTTCAGCACTCATTGTCCCTGTGGAGAGACAAGTTGAATAGTAAAACTACAGGGGGACTTGTTCTGATGGGTTAGGCACCAACTGAATCTCTGCTAGAGATAGAACCCTCTGCATAGCCTTAAAGGCTGATTCCCCTGAAGAGGGAAGGGAGCCCAGAACTGAGAAAGACTGCCTTGGGATCAGGGTCACTCCCTGCTCCGAAGAACCAAGCCTTGATGCTGAAGCCAGAGCCGAACTGACTCGAGCCAAAGCTCCAAGGAGCATGGATGCCTCCGAAAAGCATGGAGTTAAGACCTGCTCCACAGTACCGACAGGGCAGTTACAGATCTGAGAGGTCTCTGGTTCTCAGATAACTCAGGGTAATTGTCAGCTCCGTAGAAGCTAGCAACTCTGGAGCCAACACCATTTGTGCTGGGAGAACCAGAACAGAAGACTCTAAGATCTAGGAGGTTAGAGGAGGAGTAGTCAACAGGATGAAGGAGGATGTTATGGTACCAAGACCAGAAGGAATCTGTACCAGAGATGGGCCAGAAAGACCTCTAGCACATAAAATTGTATTCACCAGCCTCTCTAAGTCCAGTTCCATAAGGCTTTTGGTGGAGCGGATGGATGAAACTGAAGGAGAATTAGGCCTCTGCAAAAACACTTCTGATAATTCCCCAGAAAAAGGATCAGTTGAAGGGGAATAAGGTGTTCTAGATCTAATAATCATAGTCAGTGGAACAGAAGCCACATCCTGTGTGGAGGCTTTTGACATCAAAGGGCTCGCAATTGTAGACGATGCCAAAACTGAAGTTGTCAGTACCGAAGACTCAGAAACAGAAGCTTCCAGTTCCAAGGGAACGGTTCAAACAGAGCTATTCAATTTTTTGGCTTTCAGACCTGACAGGGAGGTTAGAACCGATGGACTGCATTTTTTAACTTTGTCAGTAGACAAAGTAGATGAGTAAGATGAGATATCTGTTTTAGCTTTATTAGCAATGGATGGCAAAAGTCCTTTTAAAATTAATTTGTTACACCTTTCTGCTAGAGCACTGTGGCTAAAGGCATGAGAAATGCTACAATCCTCCTGTAAATGATGAGGTCCAAGGTGATATACACATAGTGTGTGAAAATCTGACTGGGGAATTTTATGGCCACACATCTGTCATTTTTTTGAAGCCAGAGGGGCCTTTACCCTTCTTGGCCATGACAAGCAGTGAAAAACAATTATAGAGAAATTGTTAAAGAAGTATCCCATTACAAGAGATAGGAAAAGGGAGAGCAGAAGAAATAATAGTTTATACTTAAAATTTTATATTTAAGATAAAGGACACAAGCGAGAGATGGAAACTATCAACAATGATAGTGGGGAAGTATACAAATGTATAAAAAAGGAAACAGTGTCAACGATGATACAAATAGAAGTACTTTAAGTGTAACAAGAAGTAAGCCAGAGAAATATAAACAGAAACTGCAGGAAAAGGACAACAATTTTACCTAAACCTAGTAGTGCTTGAGAGTAATAGCTAGAAATGACTGTTTCTGAAAACAGCAAACAAGATCTGAGGTAATTGAGAGAGAGGGATCCTGGGTAGAGGTAACACTTGAGAGTTTTTGGATGGCACAAGCTGTAGTAATAGCCAAGTCAGTTCCGATTTCGGAACCCAGCCCATCTGTTAAGGATAGAATGAAGTTTGACAACATCAGATCGTATGTTTCTTCTCCAAGTCTAAGGACAAGTTTTGCTAGGAAAATTCTCCAGGGGCTCCTGGACCCTCAACCTTCTTCCTCTCAGTCTACCTAAGCTACAGTAATCTACCCATACAGCTTAGGCTACATTACCAGTGATCAAATGAAGAACTTAATACAGTTGTGTAAGTAAATGAGCCATAACAATAAATGTTCGGGTGATCACCGGTGCAGTAGTTGCTCCCTCCACACACCTTTTGCTGTAATTTCTTATGCCAAGGTGTGGGCATTTATTATTATTGGTTGTAGCAGTAGTATTAGTAGTATCCCAGCAGCATCCTTCTAAAGACTTTAGCATCCCTCTTTCTTTTGGCATGAATGTTCTGAAGGACACACAAACCTGACTCTTAGTCAGCTCAGCTCAAGCTGATTAGTGGTTTGAGTGCATGGAAGGTAGCCTGAAGGTTTAGAAGCTACTGTTACATCATTGACAGAGCATAGCCAATAGATTAGGATACTACAGCAGTGATTATTCAAATATTTACTGTTATGTTTAAGTTTACCAACACAGCTGTACCTTATCATAACTTCCATCTGCTCTCTTAGTAGCTCAACAAGTACAGAATTTGGCTTTGGTGCAGAAGAATGTATGTTCTGATTTCAGACTAGTTGGATTACCCCCCCCCCCCTCCCACACACACACACACACACACACACACACACACACACACACACACACACACACACACTTTTTTTTTTTTGCTTTGTCCAGAATTTAGGAGTGCAGGGATTGAGAACAATGCAGACTTTCTGAATTCTGACCATACCTCTCAAGTGTACATATATTTTGCAGAATATCCAGATTTTTTACTTATATTTTGGTCTGTGTTTCATAAAATTTTGGCTTTCTGGCAAATTAGTGGCAAGTCATTAAAGACTGAATTAGAAAATAATGACAGCCATTTGAGTTTCAGACTTCATACCCTTCAGAAAACCCATGCTAATGTAAAACCTGTTATTCTATCAACTTTCTAAGTTTGTAAGAGCATTATTTAAAAATTGCCCCTATTTTTGGACCATTGTCTCACTTTTATTTATGACTTTGCCCAAATTTCTTGGTCTAAGAGGTTGAGAGGTAAGGCTCTGACGTATAAATCTAGTCAAAGCTCATCTTCATGTATGAGGCATCCAAGAACCAGCCTTTTCGGGGTGTCGCCTGAGGGTTCTTAAGTATTACATTCAGCGGTACCCACTGTCATTAACTGAAACAGCACAAGGGCTGCTGAACTTCGTACTGCAACCCACAATGTGCCCTGTGATGTGTTTAGTGTTAGTTTTATTTATGTTCATACCAGGTAGGTTCTGCAATTAATGAACAGACAAGTTATTTTCGTTAGACCATTTCGTTCAAATTCTTATTAAAATGTTACAATATTTTCTATACTTTTTTTCTAGATTTTACTTTGTGCGGTTCAAAAAGAGAAGTGACTTGCAAATAAGGAGAATGTGTCAGAATATGCTGTACCTATGACAGCAGGAGTGAATACGTGCACCTTTACTGGTACCGTTTGTATCGGAACCGAACACCTCAGTACATTCTGTACAAAGGTGCCAGGTCCTACAGCAGAAATAGTAACACCGCACAGTTTGCTCGACAGAGGTTTTCTTCAACCACAGACAGAAGCAGTAGAACAACTCTAACCATCACACAGGCCTCCCTGTCTGACTCTGCCATCTATTACTGCGCCCTATGGGACACCCATAGTGTGGGGATGTAATGACGGACCCGTACAAAAACTACGCGGTGCGGTAGCTGGTGATGTTTCGGAAAGGTCTGATTATTTTATTTAGGAAAGTGAATGCTTTAGTACAATATTAAAATTATAGCACTTAGAAAACTGTTTTTCAAACATGACTTACTAATTTTGTATCCCCCAAAATTGGTACTCTTCCTTAAATTAAACTGAACTGTGGCATGTTCCAGCATGCTCAGCAAATATGAATATATAATAGAAGGAACTTTTATTTCTGTCTTTTTTAAACAGTAATATAAATTTATCAGACTGTGTTTAAAACACATCAATATGACACCAGCATGGTGCTGCAGCTTGTGCCCCCATATATGCCAACCTGGTTATGCTTAATTGGGAAGACAGTTTATTATTCCCCAGTAAATATTTTCAAAACATAAAATACTATTCCAGATTCTTGGATGACATCTATATTTTATGGGAAGGAGAACAGGATATGTTACTTCAATTCATCAATTTTCTTAACAGTAGTAGTGATTATTTGAAATGTACATATTCTTTTAATAAAAATGGACTACCATACTTGGACACATATATATATATTATGATGAAGGTAAAGTTTACTCTAAAATTTACAGGAAAAGTACATTTTCTAATAATTATTTGGACTATTCTAGTTGTCACCCTTCTAAAGTTAAATATAATGTGTTTAAGGGTCAATGTATTCGTGCAGCTAGAATGGTTTCTGACTATGATGAGATGAAAATTGAACTGACATTTATTAAAAAACTTTTTACACAAAGAGGGTATCCTGAGGAAATGATGGATGAGATTATTGACTATGTTACTGGACAGTGGAACATCAAGTACAAACCATTATTGGGAACTGGGAACATATTCACCAATAATTTGGACAACAATATGGCCAAGAACAAACCAGCTTCCAATTTTCAGAGAGTTTGTATATTACAATATAATATAGGAGTAGATAATATTAAAAGAATAATTTACAAATTTTGGCATTTAATTAGTACAGATTTGGGTTTAGTTAAAATATTGGGAACTAAACCTAATTTTATTTATAAAATGGGTAGTAATATGAAGTTTTTAATGGAGCATAAAAATACTGACAGGAAAAGAAGATTTATGAACAACAATAGAAGCAGGAAATGTGGATTCTGCAATCAATGTAGACATATGTCGCAGGAAAATAAAATAATACTACAGAATGGACATAAGACCATTATAAGGTGTAAACATGGAAACTGTAACACCAAAATGGTGGTATATCTAGCTAAATGTGACATATGCCCAAGCTTCTATGTAGGAAGAACAGAAAGACGTCTTAAAAAACGTATCTATGACCATATATACAGTATTAAGACTAAAGATAGAATGAATGCATTATATCGACATATTGAAAGTAAAGGAAATGAACATCAATCTAAGTTCAGCATCCTTGATATTATAGATATAGACCCAAGAGGTGGTGATTTTAAGAGTCTATTGGCATATAAAGAGACATGGTGGCAAATATGGTTGGATGCCACCACCCCACCAGGTTTAAATGAATGCATTTCAATTAAATCATTATTATAGCCATAAAATCAACTATTTATATAATTAATTAGTTATGAAAGTAGTGTTTTTTATAGAAGAATAATTTTATTATTATAATTTTATTAGTATAGATTTCCCTGATTTTAGTATTAGTTATTTATTTATTAAAGATATTATAAGTTATTATGAGTTTATGAGTATATTTAGAATGAATAACTTTTAAATGATTTTATATGAATTTATAAATATTTTTAGCTGAATACTTATCATTTGTTTATTTATTTAGTATTTATTGAGCATTATAAAGTTAGTACCGTGTGTCTTTTTTCCATGTGCATACACATTACTTCTTCCATGTGCATATATATATTTTTATTATTATATTTTTATTATTATATTTGATAGAGTTCAAGTAACAATAATAATTTATTTATAGCTTTCACAAGGTGAAAGAGTAAAAGGAATAGTTACAATGTTATAGTGGTAGAATATATGAAAATATTATTTTTTTTTAAACCATTTAAATATTATTTTATACTAACTTAATTTAATATATGCATTTTTCTAAACATTTCTAAACACTTCTAAACATTTTTTAAACATTCTTCTAAAAATTTTTATGTGTAAAATGTTGTTGTTATTTTTATGGTATTATGGTATTATAAGGGATGTATACATTATACATTAAATGTTAACAAAAGGTTAATACAACTTTAAGGAACGGTGAATGATTTTGGCACCACTAAAGTTATTTAAACAGTGTAACAGTTATACGCTTTAGTTCTGATGAAGACCAGCTGATTTGGTTGAAAGCGCTTAACTTTGTATCGCACTTCGCTGTTTTTGTGTGTGTTTACAGTGGTTTGTCGTATCAGTTCATTTGTTTGTCTCAATAAACTGTGGATTTACCATTCTTTTGGCAGTCTTGGGCACTTATTGGTGGAACCGGAGAACTTTTGGTAATAGTGTAGACATTCATGTATCTCTTATCTCTATGCAATGGTTATACATTTTAAGGCCCTGCCAGCCTCCCCATTGGTCTCCTTTACAAGGCAGCTGATGTCATCCACCATAACAGCACTGGCTGACAATGTAATGACAGGTAAACTCCGTGGCACATGTGATAAGTGCTTTGTGCTACAGTGTATACTACTAGATAGGTAGGGGTTCTCATCTCACAAAAAAACAACTCTGTGTGTGTGTACAAACATATCCCCATGCAGCAGTACACACATGGTCCAGTGGGCTATTTATATGCAATGGTTATACATTTTACTGCCCTGTGACTAGCTGCTGGCCCTAAATAGCCCACATCTACCTAAGCATAACTGCTATCTGTCACCACCTAGATTTGTATGTATGCAACACCCAGGTGACACGTATCAAGGGTAGCAGACCTTGTCACAGGGTATACATGCATGATTATACTGACTGGCCCCATTATCCTCAGCACACTTTTCTACACATATGCACCTAGTTAACCACTTATGTATACAGCCATACCTTGCTCATGTCATATTTTTGCTGTACTGCCATGCCATCCTGTGCCACTTTATTGCTGTCAAGTGTCCAAAGCTGAGACACTCAGACCCCTGAAACATAAACATGCACAGGTCTTTGAAACACCTGTCATTCTGTAACACTACCATCAGTCTAACATCATGCAACAAAGATACACAAACTTTGATGTGTACTCATGACACATGCCAGCAGACAGCACCTGTAATGGCCCACAACACCTGCCAGGACATAACAATATCACAGTCCGCAAATACATGTAACGTAGTATAGTCACCCTGTGCATCAGACACATATTTGCATGCCCTTGCATTGATGAAATGGATGGCAGGGATGTTGCACAGGTATCATCACATGCACAGGATGTGGTGTGGATGTGCCAGAGGGCTAGGCTGTGCCAAACAGTTGACAGCATGTGTATGAGTCAGGAAGGGGTGCTCGTTTGATGGGCCACGGAGTGATGCTGTGTCTGTCTGTCTATTGTTAATCTGCATGTGACAATGATGTTTTAGTGTGTGCATGTACACAGTCAAGCCCAGTGCTAGCCCTACATGTGTGTATGTTGGACAGCTATTGACCGTACATGGCAGAGTGGACAGCTCACTGGCTCTGGCCACAAACATGGGAACTGGCTCTGTTAGGTGTGGCACTGGCACCACCATATCCAGGGTCAGATGCAGTGCTAGTAGCAGACTGTGACTACTGTGTGTTGGGCCTGCGTCCCCCATGGGAACACCTAGGATTAGGTGCCCATGGCCTGCCACATCATGGTGTGGACAGCATACTTCCTTCTGTAGTGCTGGAGGTGCTGTCACTATGGGTGTGTGAGTGTGCATGGCCACATGGAGTTTCATCAGATGATGTTGCTGACCTATGTCCACATGTCCGATGTCCTAATCCAACCAGATGTTCCAGCACAGACAATGAGCAGTGAAAGACTGACACTGTCTCAGCCCATCGTCTGTCCACTACATTAGTGAAATGATCCATGGTGTCACCAATGCAGTGGAGGCAGTCACAGATGTCAGACTATGCTGCATCCATAATCCTGAGAATCTGTCTGGTGTTGCATTCAGAACAAGCCTGTGCCTCCATGACAGCCCAAAACATGCAGCAAGTAACCCGTGATGTGACACCTGTGACAGGTGGTGGATGGGCAGCAGTCCTCCTTTGAGCACCCCTGTCAATCTACCTTTGTGGGACCTGGTGAGCTCTCTGGCTATGGCCAGTGTCTACACTCACTGATGCCACAGTTGCCACACTTTCCTGTTCAATGTCGCCACCCTCTGACTGTCCAATATCTGTGGCCATAGGAGACTGGGTATGTATGGGCATACTGACTGTGTGTAGGGACAATGGGGGAGGAAGTGGGATGTTAACCCCCTGGGACAGATTCAGCTCCTGACAACCCCATCTGTGCCTCACTATGGCCACCATCATCATCAGAGTCCGATGAGACACTGACATCAGGTTGTGAGGGGGACAGACTCCAACCCCCACGTTCACATATAAGGAGGAAGACAAAATCAGTACATTACTACCTACACTATTATGTATGGTAAACCATACAGACTCATACAGGTGAGGAGCACAATACATTACACATCCCACATCTTATTTCTGATCCCATGTACAACACACAAACACACAACATACACAGACAAGACAGGCCCTTAATAACATGCACTGCAGCTACATCCGGTTAATGTTGCCAGTACAATACACCTGTGAGATAAGCAATATGACAGTGTATCTGATAGACCTACACCTAAAACCCAGTGCACCTTTCTTGAGCATAATATGCCAGTTGTAGTATCAGCATAATATGCCAGTTGTAGTATCAGTGTCTCAGCTATGTACCATCTCCCTGTTGTGTGTGAACAGGCATCTTGGAATGATTGCCTCTTGTATTGCAGACTGCATAGACCTTCTCAACAAGTGCAAATGTATTAATGTTCCTGCAAATACATAACTATGATTACCAATTCTATGCACTTCAGTTAACTCCTCCGAAATGGAACATACAACTATTCTACTCTGGTTAAGCATAACAGTTGTGTCTAGGGCAACATGGCAGCCTTTAACATTCTTAGGGTATATTGATCTGTAAAACAACAGTATTGCACTTACCAGGTACAGGACCTTGGACTCCGGCCACACCTGATGGACCTATGAAAATGTGAGGGAGAGGTATTGTCAGCAATACCAAATGTTGCATTGTTACAATGTAATATGTGTGTATATTGACATGTACAGTAGGTAATGTATTACTGCCAACATTGCTGACATTCTGAGTATGTGTGCATAACTGCTTATTAAAACCAAACCCCCCCAATGCAGATAGACTTGACAGCCATGTAGTGGTATGCAGAGCCTGCCACAATGACTGATACAGTACCACACTAATGAACAGTAACCTTAACTGGAGGCTCCTCTGATGTGGACACTGTGGTACCCACCTCCAGGATGTATGCTGTGATGGATGCCTGGGAGCTGGTGGTTGATCCCAGGTTTGCCAGGAATTCCTCTGTGGCTGAGAGTGGCTGTTCTATTGCAGGCCCTCCAACAGTGGTAGCATGGTCCCTGGCCACAGCAGCTGCCCTTTGTCATACAGCATTGACCATATCTGTGGCCCGGTGTCAGACCTGCTCATAGGTCCTGTCCTGTTGGCCAATTTGGTTCACTGTTGTGATGAGGTCAGCTCACAGTGCTGCACATTGGTCATGATTTTGGTGACTTCTGGACAGCAGAATGTTATGATGCAGTCTGAGGCCATCCAGGATAATATTATTTTTTGTGGCTGTAAATGGTGGGTGCCTTCTGTGATACATAGTTCCTGAAAGACAACAAGAGAAGAACACATCATAGGACCAGATATGTGGACATCCACTATGTACAGACCCTGCACAACCAAAATAGGCTGCACTATTAACCTCTCCCTCACACATCATACCCCACAGTCTATCAACACACTGCTTGTGTGGCTATCACCAAGATAGTAGCAATACAGGTTATGTCTCTGTGTGCTGTGACAGACTCTGCTGTATGTCTCGTCACCCATCACTGCAGTCTACAATGCTGTGTCCCCAATGGGCAAAGTCCAAATACTATGTCATACAGCCACTGTCAGACAAATAGCTGTGTGCTATTACAACTATGTGGGGACAGTCCAGCAACACCAGTGTGACACAATGAGAGACAGCCATGCAAACCTTATGTAGTCTATCTTCCCTGTAGGCATCATACCTCACCACTACACAGATGTTTGCAGGATATGTATGTGTGCCTCATAGATGTGGCCCTTTTGGCACAAACATGTGGATATCTGACAAATGGTCAGCCAATCATTGATGGTTGTTGTCAGAATATAGAGAATGTAGCTGTCACACACCAGACCTCTCAGAAAACAGTTATGCTACAGTAATATCTGTTAGTCTATTCATAGTCTTACTTTGTATGGCTAGTATGTACTCTCTGCTGCTGAGTTTGGGCCTGTGTCCCCCCACTAATAATGTCTATGACTTGAATCCCTGCTGTAAGGGGTTGACAGGTATGTCAGCCATAGCTCTCAAGCAATGAGGTACGAATGTCAACAAAATAGTGACCTAGCCAGAGTACAACAGGGACAGTCAAGGACACCCTTACAATGTCTGTACTATTTCTATGTGACCATGACAGACTGCGAGGAGGTGAATTACAGTACATTATGAGATATTACAGCTGTGAAAACCTTATGTGATGATAGTTTAAGGCTAGTGAAGATAAGTGAAGGCTGTCAGCCTAGCCAGATAGAATTTTGTAGATAATTCTATCATTTGTAAATATTAATGTAAGCCACAGGCTTGTTGTCTTAAATGGAAAAAAATGCTGTTACATGTGGAACTGCAAATAAATGTAACAACAGTGCACTCTGCAGTTAGAAAGCTAAGTGAAGCATTTCATGACTGTCTTTGATGTTAAAGGGAGGTATCCTGCCTATTGTTTTAAGGCTAGAGTTAATGGCCAGAATTTGCATGCATAAATGTCCTTTATGGCTTTGCTTCCTGAACAGGTGTGAGCTTTCTAAATAATGTAGCCTGTTAGCCTGGGAACCCAAGGAAAGTGTGAAGAATGATGTAATGTGAATCAGGATTTTCATATAAATTTAAACAGAGAGAATCAGAGAACATTAAGCATTTTTGTCTTGACCATCCAACTCATCAGCACTCTGCCTGTGTTCTAAAAGTAAGCTTAATTTAGAATTGTATTTTCTCTTAGAAATAGCTAGGAGCTAGGAAGATTAGACTAAGTGTTTTCCTGTGATGTCAGAACTTTACTACTGTATTATTTCAAGTATTTCTCTGTGATCTCTGAACTATTGACTAGCACTGTGTAGTAAGAAGTATTGTCTTGTGTTTTTATTATTTATTATTAAATATTTTAAACCCTTTCAACAACTGTGGCTGTTTTGTGTAGAGATAATTTAAGCTCTAGAGTACATTGCATGTATATAGTGATCCTGTACCAAGTCACTCTAATAAGCCTTGACTGTTTAGTCGCACTTAACATTTGGATAATAATATTGCACAGTAATAATTGGACACCCTTTTAAGGGCCTTTGAGTAGCTGATATTAGTGGGTGGTGGCAGCTGGTACTACCGTATAGTCTGGGTAAAAGGAGAACCTGTGCCAGCCTTCCCCAGGAGTGTCTGTGTGGTTGTATATAACTCTTATCTCAAAGTGTGTGTGTGTGTGTGTGTGTGTGTGTGTGTGTGTGTGTGTGTGTGTGTGTGTGTGTGTGTGTGTGTGTGTATGTCGGCTACTTGGGCAGTGACACGAAGCACTGGTTGGGCAGAGTGTGTGCTGGAGGTTTTAGCTTGCCCACTAGGCTGAGATCTGGATCCTATAGCTGTGCCAGTGGGGAGTCTTACTGGGGACCTGGAGGAAAAGGGAGAGACCAGCCCCAGACTGACTGTGATCTTTGTGTGCTCTTAAGAGAAATTGTACTTTACTGTGTGTGTATTGATTATCCTTCCCCTATATGGACGCCCCTCACTGGTGTTAGTGGTTAGGATTGAGGCTCCTTGATTGCTGGGCTGGTGCATGGGCATCAGATATTAATTGTTTGGCAGTAGTGGGATATGCACACCACATATTAATTGGTTGACAAATACTAATTGACTTATAGTGGTGTGGGTAGAGTGATTTCCTGTAGCTTGTGTACAGTGATCACTGAAGATGTTTTGTAATCTAAATCAGCCATGTAGTGAATACTCAGAGTTCAGATCACAATTGTTTTATTTCTTTTGTTAGCTTAGTTAGTCAGGGAGAGCAGGCAGCATGTCAGCAGAGGAGTATGGAAAGCTGAAAAGGACAAAGCTGGCTGAGATGTGCCAGGCTAGGGGATTGGTGCATGGAAACCTGACTAAGGCAGACCTGATTGCAGCCTTGGTCACAACTGCATCAGGAAACAGCAACCAAGAGGATGATTAGACTGTCAGTGGAGATGTACCACCCTCAGAGAATGGACAGCCTAACCTTTCTGCAGAGGACTTAAAAATCCATCTGGAGCTAAAGAGACTTGAGTTGGAGGCCAGGGATTTGGGAATAGAAGCATCTGAAAGACTGAGATGTTGCAAGCTGAGGAGAATGAGAAACTGCTATGCCTGGAAGCTGAGAAAAAGGAGAGGCAGAGAAAGCATGAGAGGGAGATGCTGACTCTTCACCAGAGTCATGGAGGTAATTGGGAAGGGAGTAACTGGACCTCAGAAGCACAAAAGGCCAGTAAACTTCTTCCACAGTTTAAAGAGGGGGATAATTTTGATAGTTTCATTCACATGTTTGAGAGGGTATGTAAACAGTATGATGTTAACCAGAGGCTCTGGGTACAGTTCCTGACCCCCTTACTCCATAGTAAAGCTGTACCTGTGTTGTCTAAACTTGCTGATTGTGAATATTTTGATTATACTGCTGTTAAAAGTTACTTGTTAGAATGTTTTAAGCGAAAACCTGAGACGTATAGGAAAAAGTTTCATGAGCATAGACGCAAAGCAGATGAAAGTGTGTGTGAATATGTTGCTGAACTGAGCACTTATTTTCATAGGTGGGTGAGTGGATGTCAGGTCACCACTTTTAAAGGGCTGGCAGACCTTTGGTGAGGGAACAAGCCCTTAGCACTTTGCCAGAGGACATGAGGATCTGGTTAGCTAATAAACAATGTGCTACTTCAGAGGATTTGGGGAAGAAGGGGGATTTATACCTAGAAAGCAAGGCAGCCCTGCACAGAAAAGGGACCCCCAGTACTGCTCATGGGTCTTAAGGAACCCATGGTGGGCAACACAGACTGCCCCAACAGAATCTGCCAGTAGCAGAGGAAGCCACTAGTCCAGGTACACATCCAGGAGCTAAGGTTAAATGTTTTGAATGCAACCAGTGGGGCCATGTAGCATACAGATGTCCATGGAGGCAAGGTGGGGAACAAAAGGTGAGAGAGCCAGTAAGTGGGAAAGACAAAATGCCAATAGTAGGTTGTCTTGAGACAACAGGGGTACTAAACTACCATCCTGCAGATGTCCTGAGAGGGAAGGATTTGGATGAGGCAGTACCATGTGCTTATGCAGTTACACGCAGCCAGGTTAGAAAACAAGCATGTGGGTCTGGTAGCCTGGGAGAGACCCAGACAGACTGCATACTTGCAGCCAGGACTGGTGAAGTGGTTACTTCAGGGAGGGAACTACATGAGACTGAAAATTAGCCACAGCTGCTTGTGGGTACTGATGTTCCCTTGGATGGAGTGACTGCAAAGGTAGAGGTGAGTAGTAGTACCCAGGCTGACAGTGAGGCACCATTGTCAGAGGATGCCAGACTTCCTGGTGCTTCTAGCCATAGCCCATGATATTCGCTTTGCAGGTCATATGGGCATAAAACATACCAAGAGACATAGTATACAGAACTTCTATTGGCCTGGAATTTCCAGAGATGTAACAGGGTACTGCAGAACCTGGGAGCAGTGCCAAAAGGTAGGCAAGGCAGGAGACAAGGTAAGAGCTCTTTTGATGCCTTTGCCTGTGATTGAGGAGCCATTTCAGAGGGTAGCTATGGATATTGTGGGGCCTCTGAGTACCCCAAGTTCCATATGGAAAAAAGTATATCCTAGTTGTAGTGGATTATGCTATACAATACCCTGAGGCAGTGGCTCTATCCTCCATTGAGGCAGAGAAGGTGAAAACGGCTTTGTTAGAGATTTTCAGCAGGGTAGGTTTCCCAAACGAAATACTGTCTGACAGAGGTGCCAATTACATGTCAGACCTGCTGGCTTGTCTGTGAAAGCCGTGTGGGGTGAAGCACATGAAGACCACCACCTACCATCCCCAGACTAATGGTCTTGTTGAGAAGTTAAACTCTACAATCAATTACATGCTACAGGCATTTGCAGACCAGTTTAAGAGGGAGTGGGAGAAATATTTGCCCCATCTGTTCTTTGCTTACAGAGAGGTTCCCCAGGAATCGACAGGTTTTTCACCCTTTGAGTTGCTTTATGGGAATAGGGTGATGGGACCTCTAGATTTAATTCAAGATGAGTGGGAAGGTGAGTGTGAATCTCACAAGAAGTCTGTTGTGGCATATGTCCTAAACCTCAGGACAAGGCTCAGGAAACTCATGGGCATGGCCCAGGACAACCTGGCAAAATCCCAGCAACAGAAAAAGGTGAGGTATGACAGGAATGCTTGAGATAGAAAGTATGCTGTAGGGCAGCAGGTAACGGTTCTCCTTCCTGTCAGACACAACAAGCTGCAAGCAGCTTTTGAGGGACCCTATAAGGTGGTAAGAAAGGTAAGTGATGTTAACTCCATGGTGGAACTGCTAGGCAGAAGGCACGGGCACAAATTGTACCATGTTGACATGATGAAACCTTACCATGATAGGTCAGCACTTGTGCTGAGCATTTGCAGTGGATTGCAGGAGGTGTCTGAGGGGAGATCTGGTTACTGATCTTCTCAGCGAGGCTCGGAATGACACCTCAGTGGAAGGGGTAGCAATGTCACAGCAGGTATCTCCTACCCAGGTTCGAGAAATCTGAGTGGTGTTACAGGAGTTTGGGGACATATTCACTGGGAAACCAGGGTGCACTCACCTGGTGCAGCACCAGGTGGATACAGGACCCCAAAGGCCTATTAGGCAAGCCCCTTAAAAGGTGCCTGAGAGAGTCAATCAGACTCTGAGGGAAGAGATACAGGAGATGTTGGAACTAGGGGTGATTCAAGAGTCCAACAGTCCTTGGGCCTCCCCAGTGGTGCTGGTGCCAAAGAAAGAGGACAGCACCAGGTTCTGTGTGGAATACAGAAAAATAAATAATCACACAGAGTCAGATGCTTACCCCATGCTTAGGACAGATAAGACCCTAGAGCAGCTGGGTGGGGCTGAGTATCTTACAACTTTTGATCTTACCAAGGGTTACTGGCAGGTGCCCTTGACTCCCAGTGCTAGAGAGAAGTCAGCCTTTGTGACTCCTTTTGGCTTGTATGAGTTCACAAAGATGCCCTTTGGGATGAAGAATGCCCCAGCGACTTTCCAGTGGCTGGTATATCATATCCAAGCAGGAGCAGGAAGGTTTGCCCTTGCTAACCTAGATGATGTTGCCATCTACAGCCATTCCTGGCAAGAGCACCTTCAACATGTCAGGGAGGTTCTGGGCAGACTACAGAGGGCAGGGTGGACCATTAAACCGAGCAAATGTCAGTTGGGTATGGCAGAGGTCTCCTTCCTGGGACATAGAGTGGGAGTGGTACGATCATGCCAGAACCTGCCAAAGTAGAAGCCATTCAGTCATGGCCTGCACCTGTTACCAAAAAGCAGGTGAGGGCATTCTTAGGGACAGCAGGGTACTACAGAAAGTTTGTCCTCAATTATAGTACCATAGCTGCATCCATCACAGACCTGACAAGGAAGAACAAGCAAGATAAGGTAGTGTGGAGCCCAGCATGTGAGTAGGCATTCCAGGAGCTTAAGGAGGACCGCATGTGTTAGCCAATCCAGATTACAGGAAATAATTTGTTGTGCAGGTGGATGCTTAAAACCATGGGGTGGGGGCTTTACTTAGCCAGACTTCTTCAGAGGAAGAAGAACACCCAGTGGTTTATCTCAGTCATAGGCGCCAACCCAGGAAGGAATGGCATGCAGCTGTAGAAAAAGAATGTCTATTCATAGTGTGGGCACTGCAGAAACTTCAGCCTTATCTGCATGGAAGAAAATTCACTGTAGTGACAGATCACAATCCCCTAACATGGTTAAACAGAGCCAAACAGCAAAATGCCAAGTTGCTAAGATGGAGCCTAGGGTTGCAAGCATATGATATGTCAGTGCAGCACCGCAGTGGGATTAGCAATGCCAATGCAGATGGGCTCTCAAGACAGGGAATGGGGTAAGGTATATTCAGATAGACCTAACCCTCTCAAGCAGCATTTCTCAAGGATCACTTGAAAAACTAGCTTGAGTTCTCCAAGGGGGGATAGGTGTGACGACAGATGAAGGCTAGTGAAGATAGGTTAAGGCTGTCAGCCTAGACAGATAGAATTTTGTAGATAATTCTGTCATTTGTAAATATTAATGTAAGCCACAGACTTGTTGTCTTAAATGGAAAAAATGCCGTTACATGTGGAAATGCAAACAAAATGTATCAACACTGCACTCTGCTGTAAAAAAGCTAAGTAAAGCATTTCAAACTGTTTGATGTTAAAATTCGGAGCCGATATGTCTGGAGGGAGGCATCCTGCCTAATTTTTAAGGCCAGAGGTAATGACCAGAATTTGCATGCATAAATGTCCTTTATGGCTTCGCTTCCTGAACAGGTGTGAGCTTACTAAAGAATGTAGCCTGTTAGCCTGGGAACCCCAGGAAAGTGTGAAGAATGATGTAATGTGAATCAGGATTTTTATATCAATTTAAACAGAGATAATCAGAGAGCAGTAAGCATTTTTGTCTTGACCATCCAACTCATCAGCACTCTGCCTGTGTTCTATAAGTAAGTTTATTTTTAGAATTGTATTTTCTCTTAGAAATAGCTAGGAACTAGGAAGATTAGACTAAGTGTTTTCCTGTGATGTCAGAACTTTACTACTGTATTATTTTAAGTATTTCTCTGTGATCTCTGAACTCTTGACTAGCACTGTGTAGTAAGAAGTATTGTCTTGTGTTTTTATTATTTATTACCGAATATTTAAACCCTTTCAACTATGGTTGTTTTGTGTAGAGATAATTTAAGCTCTAGAGTACATTGCATGTATATAGTGATCCTTTACCAGGTCACTGTAATAAGCCTTGACTGTTTAGTCGCACTTTCCATTTGGATAATAATATTGCACAGTAATAATTGGACACCCTTTTAATGGCCTTCGAGTAGGTGATATTAGTGGGTGGTGGCAGCTGGTACTACCGTATAATCTGGGTAAAAGGGGCACAGCTGGAGAATCTGTGCCAGCCTTCCGCAGGAGAGTCTGTGTGGTTGTATATAACTCTGATCTCAAAGAGCATGTGTGTCTGCTACTTGGGCAGGGACATGAAGCACTGGTTGGACAGAGAGGGTGCTGGAGGTTTCAGCTTGCCAACTAGGCTGAGATCTGGATCCTATAGCTGTGCCAGTGGGGAGTCTTATTGGGGACCTGAAGGAAAATGGAGAGACCCCAGCCCCAGAATGACTGTGATCTCTGTGTGCTCTTAAGGGAAATTGTACTTTACTGTGTGTGTATTGATTATTCTTTCCCTATATTGATGCCCCTCACTGGTATTAGTGGTGAGGATTGAAGCTCCTTGATTGCTGGTCTGGTGCATGGGTGTCACATCTTGCTTACTGTTAGTTATGTCTAACTCATAATCCACTAGCTTTTCGACAGGAGCCAACCATTGTAGGAAGGAGGAACAGGGGCAGAGCTGTGATTTTATTCAAATCAGGGACAGTTGAGAGGCATGCCTGCAGCTGTTGGACAGTGGAGTATCACCAACATGTTAATGCCATAGATGAACTACAGGCCTACTGCTGTAATCCCTATTCCCCCATTCCTCCATCCTCCAATCTGCATCCCATTATATGGGGACATGAATTACATATCTGGGAGAGTGACTAATCCTTTTTTTGACCAAATCCTCTGCAAACAGCTTGCTAAACCATAGTCTGTCTGAGTAAAGCAACATGCAGACCTTTTCCCCATAGGCAGTCGATTGCCTTTTTTAGGTACTGCTCATTAACCGGTAATTGCCTGTGCGCCAATCTGTTGCTCAGACTTGCTAATTGCATCCAAAACAGATGGGTTGCACTTTCATTAGCCAATGACATGGCACCATAGTGCAGTATTTAAGACCTTCATGTAGGCCTTGGCCCCTTTCTTAGTTTTTGAGATGGACATTAGTGAGGTGTGGAGACTACAGCACCACAGAGGGTAGATACAAATACTGCCCACTGTTGAAATGTATGAGTTATCTCCACAGTTTTACATGATATGTTTGGCCATTGTCCCATGACATTGTGATTATCTGGAAGTTCAGCGGTAAACATTGTGGATTAAGGTCAGTAAGACAGAGACATTTGAGTATCAGATAATATACCCATCAAAATATGCATGCTGATGCAGTAGCTGCTATTCTATCAGCTCACTATCTTTGTAGGGGCAAACTGTGAAACATGTCCCTGTCACATGACCTTTGCCTCCCTCCCTTTATGTATGTTTTTGTCTGTATTCCTTGTTCTAGGGGGTTGTGAGGTATGGTAGGTCTGTAACAGCTAGCTTAAGATACAGCTGCATATGTTCCTGGCTGCATATGTTACAGCTGCAGCCTGGAACATATGCAGCTAGCTAAAGATACAGCTGCATATGTTCCAGGCTGCAGTGTGAACTCTTTAGAGGACAGCAAGCTGTATGTGTAACTGAGGCAGAAGTGTCAGTTATGTCATCACAGCAAAGCCAGGGTAAGGGTACTCGTTACATTCCAGTCAAGGCATGTGCTTAAGGTTCATCTGTTATGTAACAGTGCCAATCACAGAGTAGTAGGCAACATATAATTTGGCTATACGAATATTCGCAATGTGCTCCTACCTACAGGCCTATGACTTGCAAACATGGGTAGCAGTTAATTCAGTAGCAGCAACCTGTTTGGGTAAAATTGCATGACTCAGTCTGGCTGTGTTCACAAGAATGTAATTGATGTGCAACAAACTGGATTCAAACCCAGGACTATGGGTGGCAAAATATACAACAAGCAAGGCATTTCACATCCTGATCTACTGAGTCAGTACTGCAGCAGGTATATTTGCAAGATATATGTGCATACATACAGTCTGTGACACACATTGTCTGCATTCAACATTATGTGCATGGCTTTCAAAGGCAGTTGTTGTGCAGCAAGATCCCAGTTGTACACATGCACTTTGCCATTGCTGCCTTAGCAGGTGTGTTTAAAGATGTTGCTGATAAAAGGGTACATTTACCTGCTATCCCAGGCTTCATGTACATCCATTATTATTTATTTGGCTGTGTGCTGGTGTACTTTTTGCATCAGAGTCCCAGAGACACTCCCATTTTTCCCATTAGATGTACTTGCAGTCTGTCAGTGGCAATCAGTATATTTTTCTGGAAACTGCTGCATTAAGAGCTGAGTAGTGTAGGGGGCTAATGCACTATGCTGTAGTTGACAAGGGCCCAGGTTTGTGACCTGGCAGAGAATGATTATTTTGCAGATGTGTCTAACAGTGTAATAAAACCAAAAATCCAAAGAAACAAGAACAGCACATAGGTAAACCAGGCAGGATAGAAAATACAAAACAGTAATAAAAATTCCAAAGCCTGGGAACGTTGAGGTAAAATGCAGCATTTATTCCAAACAGGAAAAAAATTCAAAAGCTTTCGGGATCAACCCTTCATCAGTGTGCAAAAAAGAGATAAAATGCCTTCAATTAAATAGTAAATTCAAATAATCAAACTAATCACATGACACAGTTATATTAAGCACTTCAGTTTAAAGACACATATACAGGTAAAATATTACTGAAGGTCAGTATAATCATAAAATGAGTGAAATATTTAACCAAGACCTATCCACACAAAATGCTATTTCAAAGTTAACTGCCTTCTTTTTAAAATTGGTTTAATGCTTACTGCTGTACTTAAACCTAGAAAACAATCAGCTTCTAAAAATGTGATCCATGAATATTCATATACTTCTAACTCATTATTAAGATTCCCACATTTTTTTTCTACTGTTTGATGTCAGTCACTCTAAAGTTAAATGTGAGTGTACTTCCCTTTTCCCTCATATTCTTACCCAGACCATTAGTTGCTACCTCTCTAAATATTTCAGATTTGTGTTCAATAATTTTGTCCTTCAACCTTCTTGAGCATTTCCCTATGTAGAATACTTGACACACCTTACAGCATGCCATATACGCAATGGCAGTGGTATAACAAGTTTCAAAACACCTGAAAGTATATTTCTTATTAGTGTTAGGATGTATAAATTCACAACTTATGTTTATATCATCACAGCATATTCAACTATAGCAAAGAAATGTGCCCTGTTTTTACTTATGTTCATATTTTTATTATTTTTAAAGTCCTTATAGCATAATCTTTGTTTCAAATTTGGACAGGTACGATATGAGAATATGGGGACCTCTCCAACTATTCTGATTAGCTCATACATGTTTTTAAGACTACCCCAATTATTTTTAATAATGTTCTTAACACTCTTTGATCTACAATTATATGTCATGACATAACATATATTATTATTTTAATAGAATTCTAAATAAAATGAACATGGCTAGTATTACTAAAAAACTAAGGTCTCGCTTTGCCTGTTCTTTTCATAATAACTTCATCTGCTGTATGTCTTAATAATGAATTATTATAACCACAACATTTAAACTCTATGGTCATTCTGTCCATTTCCAATTTAAAGTTGGCCTCATCCATGTTAAGTTGACTGGCTCTTAACATTTGTACTTTGATTGTGTATGGCATGCATACTATTTCTGTGGACATATTGATTGGAGTATATCTCTTTTCTATGTATCGATGTATTAATACATCCACTACATTTAGTTACACTAACACTCAGATAATTGATGGTATCCACAGAAAATTGAGCTGTAAATTTCAACAAGTTAGTGGTTCTATTTAAATATTCTATATATACTTCAATTTCAGCATCATTACCAGCCCAGAGGAAAAATATGTCATCTACAAAGCATTTAAAAAATAATATTTTGTCATAAAAATGATGCAGTTCACTATGAACAAATTGCTCTTCCCAGAACAAAACAATATTGGCATATGTATTTGCCATTGGGGTGTCCATCGCTACCCCATTTTACTGTATGTATGTGCATTCATTAAACATAAACACATTATTAAACACCACTTCTGTCAATTCACAAATTGTTTCCACTTCTCTACAAACCATGCCACATATTCTACTTAGAAAGTCATGCAGTGCTTCTAAACCATATTATAGAGGTATCACAGTAAATAATGATTTAATGTCAAGCATTACAAATAAAAATTCAACATTCTGATGTTCATTAAACCTAATTAGTTGTGTACAGTGGGCACGTGCAAAATGGAGAGCTATGTATGGGGTGATATTTTTTTATGGGACAGGTGCACATTTTTGTTTTATATGGAACTAAGGTAAGGTGGCATGATGCCAGGGTAATCCTATGGGCTAGGCTAGTCAAGGCTCCAGGGCCATTAGCCTAGTACTCACCTATGAACATATGAACCTATAAGGAGATAGTAGAGAGTGGAATGTTGGGGAAGGGATGTAGGTACATGTGGGGAGGTAAGTTGGGTAGGAGAGGTTGCATTTTCAAATAGACAAGACAGCAGACAGGGGCAGAGTATGACACATGAGGGGGATAAACACCTTGGATGGGGAGGGTGTTGTGAAATCCGAGGTGCATGTGCCTCCAGACAGAATCAGCATGACTGAGATCCCCACTCATGGGCAGTTGGTACTGCTGCTTCACTTCCAAATGTGGCTGTAGTGGAGGCTGGATGCCAGGGCCACAGGCCCCACCAGGTTGTCAAGTCTTCCCTCAATCTGGCACAGGTGATTCTCAGCTCCTATAAATAATCCTGTGCACCATAGCTGGTAGTTGATCATGGGTGACAACCTGCCTCTACCCCCACTCCCAGGGGGGATGGGCCCTGTCCCCTGAGGCGGTTCCACCTGAACGTGGTGCTGGGCCAGTGGAGGGGGCACCACTGGCTTGGGTCCCAGACAAGCTGGTACTCGGTGCCACAGCCAGCTGAGGTAGGGTAGGTGGAACAGCAGGAATCGGCCTACCTTGTTATGCTGTGGTGATAGAGGTATAGCAATGTGTATAGGTTAGTTATGAACAAAATATTTTGTTAGTTACAACAGCATGCCAGAACACTGGAGATAACCCATTAACATTTTAATGCATATCATACGGAACACAACAATAAATAACATAACAGTCAGTATACTAACAACATGTCAGTGACAGTTACGGCATAAGGCCAACAAAATAGGTAATTCAACACCATATGTTAATATGCAAATGTTGTAATACATAACAATAGTAAAACACATGCCCCAAAAAATGTTTATAGAATAACATATGTTAATAGTAAACCATAACGAATGAATAACAATAATAAATATAGATTAAGATAAAGGGTGGGGAGACAGAGAAATGCAATCCATTAATACCGGTATAGGCTTTATAGTTTACAACAGTACTGCTATCTACTCGACAGGTCTATCCTTTCTTTATGTATAACAGTGCCCTATAGCTGCTGTAGTACATACATACCTCTCAAGCTATCTGCATGGGACAGTATGGGCCAAGCAGTAACACCTGCAGGTACACAACTACAACAGGCACTTGCACATCAGGTGAACCTATACAATTATCAAGGTGTACTGTTGACTGATGTACTGTTACTTTACTACTGACATAATCATGCCAATGATACATCTGTGACAGAGGGATTATGTAATAGTAATTATATTTTGTGACAGCATGAAACTTGAGACATGTATGTGTAGAGTACAGAGCATACACAATCATCATACCTTGCTTGGCAGACATGGGAATAGAACCCAATAGCAGTGACTGCAGAGAGCAATCTTTACTAGACCCTCCAGGCATACAGTTGTACCAAGATTACACTTTTTATTTCTTTTCTTTTATTTTATTATTATTGAACTTGTGTCCTTTATTTATGCAGTATTATCACATTAATGGTAATGTTTTTAATAGTCTGTGACATCTGAACACTCAATTATTTACACATAATATGGGATACCTCCCCCACTTACCAGTATTTCCTGTGGAGAGAATATATGTCATCATAACGTATCTGATTCAGTAATATTTATTAGTACATAGTGCCTGATTTGAACCCTGGTCTATGTGTGATAAAATGTATTTCATACACAGCATTTAACAAACTGAGTGACTGAGTCACTGCTGACTTACTGATATTTGACTTGAGCTTAGTTGGAAACAAAATATGACATTGTAATAGTACTACAGTTTTATAGTAGACTGTAGTGACAGTTGGATACATGCATGAAATGCAATCATGACAGAGATACTAGGTAACCTATACATTACATAATAAAATGCAGGTGTACACAATATATTGTCAGTGGGTTGAAATATCAGCTGTAATTCCATAATTATTGCACAAGGGTTTATTACAGATACCTTCATGCATTTACTGGTATAGTTTTGAGTTTTTCTTGCACAACAGTTAGCACTATGCAGCTGAAATTCTACAGTTATTACACTACATTTTTTTTGCAGGTAATGGTAATGCACTACTTTTTCTTTCTTATTTGACTATAGATAGCATAATACAGCTGCACTCACCACACTAACGGTGCAACCTGGCCATGCGCCCTGCATGTGCCTCGATATTGTGAACTCTCACATCTGCAGCTGTTGGGAGAGAAGCACACCATTATGTATACCAGTTTAGCAAACATTCAAGAATAAATATTGCTGAAACACAGGCGAACATTCACACACATGTGGAACACTGCAAGTCTAGAATTCTTGGACCCAGGTGTCCAATAGAGCCCACTTCCATCTTTTTGGGTCAGCATGGTGGTGATGACACTGCTCACCTTTGTGGGGGATACCAGTTGCACTGGTGAGGTCCCTTGTCAGCTGGTTCCAGGCCTCTACTTTGCACTCTAAGCCCTGGTAACCTCCCTGCATAAACTGGTGTTCATGGTTTTTAACAAGGAGTCTGACCATGATCCTGGATTTGTCAGTGCCCCACCACTGCATCAGAAAGCACAAACCCTCTCAACGCCTGCTACAGTATCCTTCAGTGATAGAACTCCAATGGATTATGGTGTATTCCCACCTGTTGGGCTTAATATAGCCCATTTTCCTACCCTTACATCCCATTGGGCAATTTTTAAAAATGCGGTGTGCAAACCAGCTCAGCTCAGCTGAGCAGTGCTTCAACTGGTAATGCTTAGCAGTGCTTAGCAGTTTGCAAACCAGCTAAGCACAGTCAAGCGATGCCAAGCACTGCCAAGCAGTGCCTAAACAGAGATTGTTTAGGCAGTGCTTAGCACAGCTTAGCAAGGGTTAGCAGAGCTTAGCTGAGCACATCAGATCATGATTTAAAAATCTGGCATAATTTATATTTAGAAAACAATTGCTTAATTTCCCTTCCATGTATTCAAACCTCACACCTACTGCACACAAGGCCATAACTCTACCCACTTGGCTACATGGATATGTGGGAGGCTGTTATAATTTTACATATACCTCTGAGCTAAATTTAGGTACTAGGCACCACACCACATAAACCCACTAAGCTATGCTTAAACTTGACCTGTGAGTCAAAAAATAAATGCATCTGGTTTCTATTTTTAGATGTCTGGCATGTGTTAATTGCTGCGCACAGTGCAAACTTAAAAAAATAAAACAATAAAAAAAAATACATTGATATAATGCACTTGGACAGTGCAGGGTGTGTGTTGTTCATCTGTGGACACAGTAACACAGTCCCTACACTGATTCAATAACCGTGTTCCATGGCTCCCCCTCAGCAATGTGCCATCATTGATATACATGGCGCGCTACCGAGGGGGAGCCACATACACAGCCACGGTAACTTCTGTGTAGGCTCTACACTATGCCTACATGGATTTTATTAAATATAGGGGTTTGTGTAGATTGGCAATGTCCACTATCACATTGTACCCTTAGATATGTAGATGTTTGCATTTTTGCACCAGCAGTAATTCATTGCATCTGGTGCTTTTTCTTTCGACACAGATATGTGACTCTGGACTTAGAATATAATTGATGGGGGTGTAGCAGCAGACCTTTTCATTGTATTTGTGTTGTATAGAATATTTTAATGAAATGGCTTTTCAATCAAATGTAGTTTCAATGACTGTAATTTGTATCACCTAACTTTCTTTTAATCAAGCCTACCGTCAATGAAATTATACAAACTGTGTGTGTGTGTGTGTGTGTGTGTGTGTGTGTGTGTGTGTGTGTGTGTGTGTGTGTGTGTGTGTGTGTGTGTGTGTGTGTGTGTGTGTGTGTGTGCGCGTGTGTGATTATGTGATTGTGTGTGTGTATATATATATATATATATATATATATATATATATACACATAGATATACACATATATGTGGGTGTTATAAGATTTATAACTTCATGCATTTCATCATGTGCTAAAATAGTGGTGATATTCATTGGTGGTATAGTTGGTCAAATTATGCAGATATCGAACTTCAACAGATCAACTGTTAAATATTTCAGGGGTTTGTCCTCTTTCTAAGAGCCTGTGTGACCCTAGTTTTAGTATATTTAATTTCAGGAGGTAAAAGTTGTTTTTTGTTTTACCTTTGATAATCACAAGCGTAACTTGTTTACACTTGCAATTACCTTTTTTAGATAAAGTAGAAATAAAACAAACTCAAAATCAGATAAAAAATAAATAAACACTAGTGGAAGCAATAAATCCAAACACAGGACCACAACTGAGTTAATAGTTAAGCACTTTCACTCACTTTAATCAACATGAGCTTCTTCAGAACAAACAGTTTTCCAGTTCAAAATGCATTTATAAACTGTTGTCAATTAAATCACATGACATTCATAAAGAAATCTAACCACTTATAAAAATAAAAAATAAATAAAATAGCCAATTTAAATAAATACTCTAATATGATGTATTGTAATACATACAGTATTAAGTAATAAAATAAGACACTTATTATTGTACACTAAAATAATAGGTAGTCAACATAATGAACTACCTGTTTCTAGCCATTGTTAAGAAACATTTAATGTTAATAGTGCCATTGAGGCCTGGAGTTTCGTCAGCAACCAAATCAATTTGCCACAAACTTTCTTTACATTCTAAGAAAGTCCTATAGTCACCTGTAAAAGGATCAGAATTAACCCTTTCTAATACAAAGAAAGAAAATTTCTTGAAGAGTAAACATTCTGTTGCTTGCACTGCCAAAGCATTAGTTCTGTCCTTTTTTTCTAATGGCTAAACCATGCTCATATATTCTTTTGTGTAAAGCTCTAATAGTTTTTCCAACATAAAATTTGCCGCATGTCTCACAGGTAGTACAGTACACAACATTGGTGGGGCTACAGGTATAATAATCCTTAGCCCAGAACCTTCTCCCTATGTGTTTGAATTCTATACTGGACACATTACTCATAAATCTACATTGTTTACATTTTCTACAGGAAAAACTGCCAGCAAGCCTAGATGTAGAATTCACAGCTATCATCTTATTGTTTTCCAAAATATGCTTAATACTGGTAGTCTTCCTGTAAGAAAAATGTAGTCTTACACCCAAAATTTTTGTGAGTTTGGTATTTCCCATTATAACCTTCCAATGATCCAGTAATATTCTCTTGATGTAAACCATCTGATTACATATTGGTATAGGAAAAGCTAAAGAAAAACCAAAGGGGTCTTTACACTGAACACTTGGGGACACTTCCCTAAGGGTGTCCCTAATACTCAAAATGGGACAGGCAGAAGTGTTTCTAAGTGCTAATACTTCCTGAATGATCTTCTTAAGTCAAACTAAATCGTAGCCTCTCTCTAGAAAGAATTGTGTCAATTTGTCTACCTCATGTAGAAAAACAGAATGTTCAGTTGTCAACGCACTGAGGCGTATGAATTGACCTTTTACCACTCCACCCTTCATATGGACAGGATGTAAGCTTTCCTTGTGTAGATACAGTTAACAAAGGTGGCCTTCCTAAATATTTGACTCTTGAAATTCATTGACACAGTTTCAAAAGTTAAATGAAGATCTAAAAAATGTATAGACTCATCAAAACCTCCAACTGTGAATTTAAGAAAGGTGGTACTACAATTCAGATGCTCCACAAAGGATAGAAAGCTACTGCAATCGCCCTTCCAGAGAAAGATCAAGTCATATATGTAACGCCTATAGAACAAAATATTGTCTAAAAAAGGCAAAACATAAAGAAATCTTAACTCCCAGTGGGCCATGACAATATTAACAAAAGATGGAGCTACTCTGGACCCCATGGCAACACCTGATATCTGCTGAAAGAAACAAATTTGAAAAAATTATTGGTGAGAACCAACTCCATAAGCGTACAAACAGTGTTAACTGTGTTGCTCCCAAGAGATGTATATTGTGTCAAATATTCTCTCAGGTATTCTAAACCTGCCTCCTGGTTTATACTTGTGTATAGAGAAGTGACATCTAAACTGGCAAAGAAAAAAGCTTCAGAAACCTCAAGTTCACTTAATAATTCTAATAAATGTCAAGAATCACGCAGATAGAACTTTGATTTCTGAACCACTGGATTAAGTATATTATCTAGTCAAATGGAAATAGGCTCAGTTTTAGAATGAGCTGCTGACACTATAGGTCTAAAAGGAGGGCTAACACAGTCCTTATGTACCTTGGGAATACCGAACAAAACTGCCATTTTTGGGTATTAAACCTGTAAGAACCTGTATGTGTCAAAATCTATGCTAATCTCACAAAATAAATCAAATAGCATTGTATCTATCCTTTGAAAACAGTTAAGAATAAATTCACTAGTAACTTCTTTGTAACATTTGTCATCATGAAGTAAGGTTAACATAGCACATTCATATACTGTAGTCTTCATGACTACTAATGAGCCCCCCTTGTCAGCTTTCATAACTCTAACTTCTTTGTTCTTACTCAAATCAAACAGGGCCTTTCTTTCTCCTTCTGGCAAGTTAGAAACATAAGGTCCTACACTCAAAGTTCTAAACTGTCTTTCACAAAGAGTGCCAAAGACTTGTATGGTAGAATTTAAAGCAGGATTATAAGTGCTATTTTTCTTGCAAACTGTCACTTCACTCCTGACCTCAGGAAGATTATCAAAAATAAATTTCAGATTTAATTTCCTTAAATATAACCTGAAGTCAACTATCAATCTAGGGATATTCACAGTATTCGAAGGTATAAAAGAAAACCCACGTTTTAACACAGAAACAGTATCTTGGTTAAGTTCATCACCAGTAAGATTCAAAATTTCAATGCCAAAAGTCAGTTCTTTTTCCGACCTTTCCCCTTTCCCGTGTTCTTGTTCTCCGCCTGTTGTGACCATTTTGGAGTCTTTTTGTTGCCTGTGGAGTCCACCAAAAAAGGACCAGTACCACTGGCACCACCCAAGTTGTTTGAATTTTGGCTAGTTTGACCATTACCATTGACATTGTCAATGGCACCAGAGCCACCAGAAATATCAGGCCCCACAGTCAAATTGTTATCATTACTGGCATTGTTGTTAACAGTCCCTCTAGTCACTGCAGAAAAGAACTGTTTCCTACCACGGCTCAAATTGTTAGCATTATGTGGATATGCTGAGCCGTTTGAGTAGAAATTTAAATCTCTTGACAACTTACCCCGCTTCCTGACTATAACAGAAGCCTTGTGCCGGTCAACTTTAGCAGCTATACCACAATACAAATTATTGAAAAAAGGAAAGCTCGGTGGCATTTTAATATCTTTGTCTAAAGTCTCTAAATCACTTCTCATAGAGACAATATCATTTTTGTACTGCACCACCAGGGCTTTCATAAGCAAAACACCTGTAGTGTTGAATAATTCAACTAATTCTTTATACAGGGAATCGCCATAGTTGACACAGTTAGGGAATCTAAAAACCCTTAAACCTTGCGGTACACAACATCGTTTAATGTTCTCTTCAAAGTATAAGATTTCTAACTGCAAAGATGCTATTTTAATAGCTAATCTCTTTAATTTAAATATATTGTCCTTGCATGTCTCAAAATCTCGGACATTATTGTCGGCTGTGATGTCACTTACTTGTGTTGAACTGACACTGTTCTTGACATCAGAAAAAGGATTCAGGTCTGTGGAAAATAAGTTGCTGACAAAATCTTCACTGTTTAAATTCAAAACAGCCAAGGAAACTCCATTGCCTCTAGTACCAGAAAATGACCATATTCCACTGTTCTGAGCATGCGCATCAGAACCAGGACCGCCCTCTCCTCGTACTTCACGTCTTTCACTACCATGATTACAGTTACCATGATGATTTTTAGATGACTAAGTTGCTGATAATGGTAATTACTGATGAGTTTGTGTTTCAAACAATCTTATCACTGATTATTAATTATATACTCGTGTCTGAGTGTGTGTGTGTGTGTGTGTGTGTGTGTGTGTGTGTGTGTGTGTGTGTGTGTGTGTGTGTGTGTGTTTGTGTGTGTGTATGTGTGTGTATGTGTGCATTACAACATCATGTGCATGAGGAAAAAAAGGATATATGTCTTTAAAAGTGTGTAACTACACTTGTACTGGTAAATTTCTTGCAGTGCTTTTGTCAAGGACTAGTTGTTTAAAGAGAACTTACTTGCAAATTCAGTGATGCATAAAATGAGGAAGCCTGAAAGCAGCAAACCGAGAAATGAGATCCTCATTCAGAGGTTCAGCTTGAGATAAAGAAGGAGCAAATCTTGCAGTATTTAATAACATAACTGGGACTCATTATGAGGTCTGAGACCATCAAAGTGAAGTTAGTTATTTTTGTGCATTGAAGATGATGAGATGGATTAGCAGGGACTGCAGCTGGAACTTGTTTCAGAGCAGCCTGTTTTCCTGAAAGGGCTGTATAAGGCTGAACGTTGTAATGAAGATAATCAATGTACTCTTTCTTTTGTGCAGCAAAAGACATGTGAACTGTGATTTTTCTTGTCCACCCCCCACCCCTCCCCTCATGTGGATCTGTGCAAGTGTCTTTTCAAACTTACACTGATAGTGGATGCACAGGCAGTTTGGCCAAGAACTTGCCAAATATATGTTGTTGTTTGTCTTTCAGCTTTTTCCCGATAAGGGGTCGCCACAGCGGAACTCCAGTCTGCTAATGATTGGCAGTAGAATTTTACGAAACACCGAGGTGCCAGCTCAACGCCCAACCTTCAACGAAGGCATGCCCATTTATGCACAAATGTCTTTCGAATGCAACCCAACTGTGGGGCGGACATGCAGACTCCACACAGAAGGCATTCCCAAGCCAAGCCGAGAATCGAACGGGAGAACCTCTTGCTGTGAGGTAGCAATGCTACCGCTGTACCACCGTGGCAAATATATAATTTCTCAAAATGCCTCTCCCGTCAAATGCATACCCTGGTTTTTGTTTATATTTCACTGAAGAATTATTAATGTTTTAATGGAAATTTAACTGGATATTTCTGCTGTTGCTGTTCCTACTGTAGGATTACTAATAAGATCTTTGCTTCTGTCGGTATGCTTGGCATGCTGCCTTGTACACACAACCATGGAGGAACTACTGAAAAATGCTTCTCTTATCTAAAATGGAGACTAACCAGAAGTTTATATAACTGCAATAGCAGTTGGTCGGACTGGCTAATGCAATAGCTACCCCTAGAAATGTATCTGACATAAAAAGCTGTGCAAAGAGGATAACCTATAATCCTATATGGTGGTTTTACCCTACAATACTGAAACAGATTGGAATGGGTAAAAATGCAGGCATCCCAGATGACAGAAGAAGTATGAAAAAATATATGCAGATGGAATGGTCTGATTAGACACTGTATTGCAAGCTTAAGAAGCATCTACAGGCTAGGGCTGGGATAACATTTGGACTGCAAGCCATGAACTGTTGTAACAGGACTTTTAATGCTGACAAAAGTTAAAGAGCACAGCTGCATGACTTAAACATATTTTAAATCTTTGATTAGATACTAATAGCAACATTAAAGTGGAAACATCAGAAATTATTACAGCAGATAGATATAAAAGAGTGTTTTATGTCCTATAAGAAAGTGGATGTCCGAATGTGATCCCAAGAACCCTGACGAGTTAGTAACTATACTACAATGCTTTTTTTTTTTTTTCATTCCTGCAGCTGACCTTTAGCTGCCAATTGCTTCTCTCTTCATTCATAGGGTCTACCAGTCCCACTTAGCCTCCCCTTTGCTCACCCTAACTCATGTCTGGGGCTTGTAAGGAAATCAAGGACACTGATGCAGTGTCATCATTTTGCAAGAAAGTGTGCCCCATCCTGAACCAGCCTGCAGCAGTCTTGTGAGCACTGCAATCGCTGCCTTTGGTAGATATATGCACACTTCTGTGCATGCAAAACCTCTTGACAAAGCAGTGCACTACTTACAGCACAGAGCTCACCAGGATCTCATTGCAACAAGCATAAGCAGCCACCCTCCCTCCCCTTAGGATGGGGCAACCGAAATCATCCACTCACGCCCAAACTCCTATTTGTGGAACGCCAGTGCCTATTCCACTAGTAGAACATAGGTCACCTGGCCGTGCAATAAGACCTTTATCCCTCTGCACTATGGGGCTACTCTTAGAAGAATACTTATTAGATAATAACTCACTTTTTAAAACTGAAATGCCTGCTTCTGGCTCTAGTGTTGCAATAAGAAATCTGCAATCTTCTGTGAAACAAAAAGCAGCAAGTAATTTGTTTCAAAAATGGAAGGAGGGATCACATAGATACTTTTCTACTAATACTTAAGAGAATGATAGTAGTAGTAGAAATGTGACCTCCAAATTTAACTTACCCTAGTAAATTGTTAGTGTATTTAAAATGGATGCAAACTGAATGCTGAAAGGTGTAGTAGCATTACTTCTGGTAGACAACTCCTACCCTCATCATACTGTGTAGACAGCACATCTCTACATAATGAAAATATAGTTAGACACATAGGTACTTGGGTTTCCTCATTTGACCTTCATGTAACCATGGTTGTGAGGAAATACTTCTATTTAGCCCAGCTAATTGCCAAAAGAATATAATCAACGTCTAAAGAGGTAATTACTTCCTTATACTTGATATTGATCAGGCCAGTTAAAGATTACAACATCCCTTTTTGGGATTATCTCACTAACCTTATCAAACAATTGAAAGAATCCAAAGGTTCCGAACCACAATGATCACAGGCCTAACGCCCCTGCACTACAAGAAAAGATGTATGCTCTATCCCTTTATTTAGTGTCATACAGACTTCTGAGTGAAGGTCTCTGTTTCACTCACTGCTGCATTAGAGACACAATTGTCCTGGACCTCCTGTTTCTCTAGAAGTCCAATATTTCCACCAATATTAGAGCCAGGGACCTAAATGCTCATCAACAGATAAACCATGATGGAGGGACAGGATTATAACCCAGCACCACCCAAACATCTGGAATAAACTTCTCTTGCATAGTCATCTTTTAAATATAAACTGGATGAACAGCTGCATATCCACAAATTTACTTAATGACTGACCAGTATGGTTCAATTGGAGAAAGGAGGTGCTGCCTCTCAGAGGCTACTGGCAAGGTGAGACTGGTCTTGAGACTTGGTGGCTTTGGAATATCTATAAATGTATGAATCTAATCTATACAAACTGATATGCATGCTGTAGATGAAGTTGTTCCATTGAAGCATGGCAAGACTGCAGTGAAAATAACAAACATCCTTATGTCATTGTTTTAAAAGCAAGCTAGCGTAATGTAGTATAGTGCATTTCTGGAAGGAAGAGAAGTTCAAGTCATGCTAGACTATGTAAGTATGATTATTTTTGTCAAAGTTCCTCTTGTATTTAAGACAGACTATGATTACCCTTGTCAGTAGTCTCCTGGTATGTTAACAAAAGAACAATAACCTGCACAAAATAGAGGTAATATATATTCATAAATGAGAAAGTAATATCACCTCATATTTGTAAAATTTCAAGCAGTTTGGGTGAAAACGTTTGCATCCTGTGGCTATAATCCCTGATAATGTACAGTTTCATATTAGGGAAAGGTTTTCTCCATTGAAAGTCATTACAGAAGGCATGGAAGAAATAAAACACACAGACACAGTGTGGTAGGCTAATAACTGTAATAAGAATGAGGTAACACAATAGCGATACATGTTCATTCAGTGCAATAATATGGGACAATATGGTAACCATTTGAAATGTTGGGACCTGCTACAGCATTTTAAGTGCTCACATTTCAATAGGGAGCTGGGACAAGACACTGACACTCATATAAATGTCCAGAATGTCAAAACTGGAGAATGGAGTTAGCTTCTAAGCTACAAAGGAAGTTAAAAATCGGTTGTGGTTACAGAGTAAAAAGATTCCTGTGCTAGCAGAAATTACTCCAGTAACAGTACAGCAGAAAACTAAAACTGTGAGAGATGTGCAAACTAAAAATGAACTGAGAGCAAACTCTGAAGTAGAAATCAATGCAAAAAAGAAATCTGCCAGAGACTCACAAGAAATATTAAGAGTGAACCACTGAGGATGGAACTACAAGAAGTAAGGTGCTGAAGGGAGAATTTGCAGAACATAGAATGGGGAGTAAATACTACATATGTCAAAAATATAGAGTTCTAAACCCAGTTCTGTCCAAGGGGTAAAAAGCTGGAAAGGAGAACTGTCAGGATGTTTATCTGCATGGTGGAAAAGTTAAAATACATTTTTTCCTAGAACTACACTCCAATGGAGAAGACATAGAATACACTGCAGTACCAGTGTGTTTTTTATTGTTTTTGTGGAGGGGGGGGGCTTCAAGACAAGTCAGTACATATAGTAACATTGAGTTAGTGCACTTACATGTATAAACATTTAAAAAAGTATAATTGGAGGATGATATTTTTTAAGTGGGGCAAGACAGACTGTAACCAAGGTTGTGAAGGAGAATAGTGAACAAAATGTTTCCTTTGCTTCTTACTCATATTTCAGGTTGGAATGTGATCTTTTTTATAGAGCAAGGAAAGATGGGGAAGAAATTTCACACAAATTGCTGTTGCCAAAACCTTATGACATTAGTAATGAAGTTAGACCATAGTCATGAGTTAGGGATGTCATGTAGGATGGATAAAATCAAGGCAAGAGTACTAGCAATATTTTACTGGCCAGGTGTACTTAAACGTATAGAAAATTGCTGTGCTTCTTGTAAAGAAGGTGGATATATTGGACTTGTACAGAAACAGAAGGTCCAGGACAATTATGTCTCTAATGGAGCAGTGAGCAAAACAGAGATTTCACCTCAGAAGTCTATAAGACACTGAATAAAGCATGACTTGAACTTCTCTTCCTTCCTGAAAAATGGAACCCATCCTGGATTTAAATTTTCATTGATTCCAATGCCCATAATAGAGATGCAATATGAACATAATACTTGAACATTGTGGGTCCATTAGTATTGGTCTCAGTATATATTAATAATAATACTGTGCTACAAAATTTCCAGAAGTAGTGCTATTGTGCAAGGCTAATGCAAGGCATTTGCCAGAGAACTGGCAGTGTTATTTTCTGGGGTGGGTATGTCTAAAGAGATACTTTGACCAAGACACTCCCTTTATATCAAAGATATTTAATCAGTTATGCCTACAGTTTTATAGTCAAACAGTTGAATAAGTCAGTGTGCCATCTTTAGACTGATAGTTCAGAAGAGACCTTCAACAGAATGCTAGAAGCCACATTAAGAAAAGGAGCTGGCACAGATAATACAAACTTGGATCAGTTGTTGCCCTACTTATTTTTGGAATAAGAAAGATGCTAGAAGCTTCAACTGGGTTTACCCCATTTGAACGTTTGTTAGGCAGGCATCCAAGAGGACTTCTTGGCATTATTAAGGAATATTTAGAAGAAGAAAGGACACCATTTAAAAGTATAAAACATTACATTAGTTTGTAGGATAGCTTCTAACTAGCTATGATCCATAGTAGAAGGACATGTGCAGAGATCCTAGGAAAGGCAACAGCAAGTTTGCAATAAAAATGCTAAACTGAGAGAATTTAATCCAGAGATCAGATATCACTATTAGTGTAATTCACATAAAGTAAATTTCAAGTTAAGTGTCAAGGCCTGTTTGGGGTAATTGAAAGTATGAAAGCAGTGAATTACAAAGTATGGCAACTAGGAGATAGAAAGATATGGGAAATCTATTGCATTAACCTACTAAAGCCATAAAAAGAAGTAGACATTTCTGTGGTTAACCTGCATGCTGAAATTCATACAGGATACAGCACAGAATTACAACCTGAAGTACTGCTTGAGGAATCCTTATCCAAATGGCAGAAGTAGGAAATAAGAAACTTTCTATTAAGAAATAAATGTGTGCTCTTAGAAAATCTTAGGAGAACTAAACTGACAGAATATAATAAAAGAACACTTTGGGATTCAGAAGTAGTGTCCTGCACTTATAAACTGCTGCAGCCAAAAGCAGAAGTTTACATGAACATGGGAAATGCACTTCATGAAATTATTAACCACAATGAAGAATGCCTCATTATCAGCTAATTTGCATGGTGTTACTGCTAGTGCTAATTAGAACTTTCCCATCATAATCATTACTGGCAGTCCATGCATCACATTGTTACACATACCCTTCTCAATCACTCTCCCACACACTTGCATACATTCAAACACAAGCATACACACACACACACACACACACACACACACACACACACACACACACACACACACACACACACACACACACACACACGCACACACACACACACACACACACACACACACACACACACACACACACACACACACACACACACACACATACACACACACACACACACACACACACACACACACACACACACACACACACACACACACACACACGCACACACACACACACACACACACACACACACACACACATACACACACACACAAAGCCACTCAGCATGAACTGCCAGCTCGATCACACTCACAATCTCAGTCATTCACGAATATACAAACACACACACACACGCACACATGCACACACACACACACACACACACACACACACACACACACACACACACACACACACACACACACACAAAGCCACTCAGCATGAACTGCCAACTCGATCACACTCACAATCTCAGTCATTCACAAATATACAAACACACACACACACACACACACACACACACACACACACACACACACACACACACACACACACACACACACACACACACACACACACACACACACACACACACACACACACACACACACACACACACACACACACACACACACACACACACACACACACACACTCATACCTCTCTTCTATCTCTGACTTTACAGAACATCCCTGATGTTACATCTCAGTTTTGCCCTGTCCCATGTAAATCATGAAGGAGTGTAGTCAGTTTATAATGTTAGACATTAGAGTTTCATCTTCTTATTGCTCAGAATATGCAAAACATGTTGATCGATTAAATTTTAAGTTACTTAAAGTAATATTTAAATAGTATCCCTGGTGTCAGCTAGCGCTCATAGGTAGGTACTAGGCTACCTGCCCAAGGGCATTTATAAGCTTAGCCAGAGTGTGTTGGCTTTCGCCACCCCATTGATTAATTAACTGAGCCTCTGTCAAGCAGAGCCAATGAAGTGATCCCAGGGGTGTATTTTCTGTTACCCATCCACTCGTCAAGGCTTCTCTTGAAGAGTGTTAATGAGGGGCTCTGCCTAATGTAGCTATGAATTTTGTTCCAAAGCATGGGGAGTCTCTGTAACAGGAATCTATCCCTCCAGCATGTTCTATTTATTGTTGTGACGAGGTTTAGCTCACTAGAGCACATGGCTCACAGTGACTTGGATTTCCTTAGGTGGAGCATGTGCATCAATTCTGAGTTGGACATGGCTTTGTAAGTCAGGCAGAGATCACCTCTGAGTAAGCGATATGCCACTGAGTACAGCCAGAGTTTTTTCAGTCGGGCTGCATAGGACATATGTTTGAGACCAGTAATCCTCTTGGTGAGGTGCTTCTGTGGTCTTTCAAGATGTTGGAAGTGTCTTGTGAGGTACATCCCAAATGGGGCATTGTACTCTATGATGGGTCTGATGAGTGACTGGTAGAGTGGCACTATAACCTTTTTATTTTTAGATGTGAACCCCTTAGTAATTAGATGGGCCACATAGAAGGATTTCCTAACTACTTTGGCAATATGATTGTCAAAGGAGAGATTACTATCTACCTGGGTCCCCAGATCTCTTATTACCTCTTCTGTATTAAGGGGGCTGCCACCTATGTGGTAATTTGTGGGTGTTTTATTTTTCCCAAACGTGATGACTATGCATTTTTTGGCATTTAGCTTGAGGCCATGACTTTGACACCAGGTGTCTGTCTCAGTAAGGCCTTTTTGGAGGATGTCCGTGTCATCCGGAGAGTCAATTATGGCTCCCAGTTTGCAGTCATTGGCGAACTTGGTTAGCCATAGTCCTCCTGTGTTTGCCTGTACTTCTGAGAAATATATGCTGAACAGTAGGGGTCCCAGAACCGAGCCTTGCGGGACACCACTTGTGACTGGTTTAGGGTCAGACCTGGAGCCCACTATTCTTACTGTGTGAGTTCTGTCTGTAAGCCAGTTGGCAACCCATCTTGTGATGTAGGGGTTTATGTTCAGGATGGTGAGTTTTTCTATAATACCCGAGTGAGAAATGGTGTTGAACGCCTTGGCAAGATCAAGGTAGGCTGTGTGAACCACCTTTCTGTCCATGGCCTTGGTAACTGTCTCGAAGAAGTCAACCAGGTTTAGTAGGCATGATCTGCCCTTAAAAAAGCCGAACTGGGTCGGGTCAAGTGTTTGGAGGTTCCCAATGTCTTTGTTAATGAGTTCCATGATGATGCGCTCCATAGCCTTGCAGACCAGGCTAGTCAGGCTTATGGGGTGATAGTTACCAGGGTCAGTTGTGGCCCCTCCTTTGTGGAGTGGAATAACCATTGCTGTGTGCCATTCTATGGGCATGTAGCCTGTGGAGAGGCTGAGGTTGAACAGCGTGTTTAGGTGGGGGGGTTAGTTCATTCTGTAGTTCATGCAAGACACAGCCTGGGACACCATCTGGCCCCATTGATGCTGTGTTTTTGGCTTTTGAAAGGGCTGTTTTCACCTGTGCTTCTATGATTTCCGGGGCACTACACTTTTCCAGTATTGTTGTGGGCCCTTTTGAAGGTGAGAGGGAGGTGAAGTTTGCACTGAATCTATCTGCCAGTATGTTGGCAATATCAGTAGGTTCAGTATATTTTGTGCTATTTTGCATTATCTCAGAGCATATCTGCGAGTTGCCACTTAGATTCTTGACATAGCTAAAGAAGGCTTTATGGTTATCTTTCGAATCCTTTGCTATTTTTCTTTCAAAGCTAGCCTTGGATGATTTTATGAGGGACTTTAGTTTCTTACTGATACTGATCAGGGATGTCTTTCCTTCTTGGGATTTGCTTTTTTTCTGAACTAGTTTCCTCCTTTTGTTGTATAACCTGTTTATGGCAGGGGTCCACCAGACTGGTTTCCTTCTCTTAGGGGAGTGAGTCTTAGTTTTGCTAGGGATGGCACGATCCATGCATCCTTGTAGGTGCTCATAGAGTGCAATTGTAAAGGATTCTGCATCTTGGGCAGTGTTATCCTTTAGCGTGGGGGCTGTGAAACTTACCACCTCTGACTTAATTAAGGTGAAGTTTGCTTTAGAAAAGTTTTTCACTGTGGTTTCCTTAGTTGGGGGTGGTGGTGGGGTGTGGACATCCAGGGTGATTAGTTTATGGTCTGATCTAACCAGTGACGGGTTGACCTCCAGTTAAATTTTAAGTGACTTAAAGTAGTATTTAAATACTATCCCTGGTGTCAGCTAGTGCTCCCCCCAAGGCTCTTATGCCCGAAAGTCTTGAGCAAGGCCATTAAGAGGTTTAGCAGTCACCACCCCCACACATACACACACACAGTCCCTAACACATTTAGGCATTCAAGCAAACACTAACACACTCACACACACATGCTTACTTAAAGTTCCACACACATATGAAATAGATAGCAACTCAGCATCATACACCCCTACAATCAGTCGTACAAACAGACTTGCTCTAATGATCCTCTAAGTAACCCCCCTACTGCAACCACCCAGGCTCATACATACACACACACACACACACACACACACACACACACACACACACACACACACACACACAATACAGTCAAGTGATACCATCCATACCCCTGCAGACATCCACACACACACTGCCACACACATACACATACTCACACACCCTAAAACACCCTCAACACTAAACTTACCTTAAGGAAATCTCTCCCATTATAAGCAATGGGTGAATGCAGTATTTTGGCCATGCAAATTAATGTGGCTGCCCATTCTAATTTACACACCTGAGAGATACTCTGAATCACCCGGGTCTGTAAATCCCTTATCACAGGCATTCCAGGGGGAGAGCACATGGCCTCAGAATGCCTCATTAACATTTGGCATGGTTGTGGCAATAGCCCACAGTGGTAATACTACAGAGTGTGCAGAATCACTGTGGTGGCCCTGTCTCTGAATCAGACAGGGTGCCTGCCAGTGGTTTTCCACCTGTGTTAGGGCTTATCACTGGCAGTGGGCCTTTCTGAATCCCAGTCATGGACTGAAAGTTAGTCTGCAGCCTTACTGAGTACTACAGTCAGAGAGACTGTTAGTAAAAGAAGTTAAAAAGATAGCCAAATTAGGACTTGTAGAATAACTCAAATGTGAATGGAAAAGCACAATAGTGTTAGTCCCTATGGAAGTATCAAGTTCTGCAATGATTTCAGAAAACTGAAAGGCAATTCAAAGTTTTTTTTTCTTTCTTTTTTTATACTTTGACAATTGTTTTGATGAAGTCCATTTGCAAGTAACATTACAACTCAATATTCATTTTGGTTTATTTATCAAATAGTTACATATATAAAAACAATACTCATTTGGACATAATGTACTTTCTAATAGCTTACACCTATTTGTCAGAGTGGTGTCATCTATTTGATAGAGACGTTTAGCATATAAATGTTTTATAGCTGTCCTATAACTAGAATTGTTGAGCTGATAGTGAACCTAGGAAAGGTAAGATACTTAACTATCCTAGACTTGTCAAAGGAGCATTGGCAGATACCATTTACCCTGTGCCAGACAATAGGACAACTTGTGTATCTCTTGATTGTCCATTTCAGCATACATTGTTACCATTTGGCTTACCCAGAGCTTCAGCTTCCTTTCAGAGGCTGATGAATAAAATGCGGAAGCCCTACTGATACATACCTGAATGACATCATCATACATTCAGAAGATTGGCAGTTTCAGTTACCAAAAGTGCAGAATCTGTTACAGTCTTTAAGACAAGACTGTTGTGACTGCAAATGCTAAGAAAAATAAATTGGGAAGTTGGATGGTAAAATTGGTAAAAGCACAACTAAAAAAGTCGATGCCTTAAACAACTTCCTTATACCATCAAATAAAAGGCAGGTTAAGGCATTTATTAGATTAGTGGGAAACTACAGGAAATTTGCACCAAATTTTGCAGCTATTGCCTGGTCCTTTAAAAGACCTCACAAAATGAAAGATGTCCTGTCAAAGTATAATGATGCCTTCAGGCAAGCAGAACATTTAATGAGCTAAAAGAATGTTACATTCTGAGCCAATATTAGTAACTCCAGATTGTATTAAATAATTTTCCCTATATATGAATGAATCCAAGGTAGGTTTGGGGGCTAAATTTGTCCCAAGTTATTAAAGGTGAGACAAACCCTGAGTGCTATACTGACAGAAAATTAAGGTAATGTTGAAAAATGATACTCAGCTATTGAAAGAGTGTTTAGCTGCAAAGAGGGTCTTCTATCCAAAAATGTGCATTTGTTAGTTAAATATTTTGACCTGGTAACTGATTAGATCCCATAATAATAGCTGAGTAAACAGGCAAACAGACAGATTACTATACAAAGTTGACTCATTTGGCACTACCATCTAACCCTTCACAAGTTCCAGTACATTGTGAACCACAGGCCTGCACTAGAAAATAGGAATGCCAGTGAGATGTCAAGTTTCTGTAACCCATTGTTGAGTCCAAAACTGATTATTTTATGCTGGGAGGGGATAGCTACATCTTGTTTGTGGAAAAGTGAGGACATGCCTTTAAAAGTATGCAAAGAGATTTTTGCTGGGAAAATCCCCAGAATACTTTAGTTTGGAAACCAGTTATATTAGTAAGTTAATTAGAAGTTAATTTTTAGTTGTATGATTTATAAAAAGAAGCATGGAAACCTCAAACTTGGAAGCAAGTTCCTCAGTCAGAAGTTCAGTGTGGAGGTGTGAAGTAAAGCAGGGACTTTTCCTGAAAATCATAGTCTTGTGGAGTTTAATAGCCTAGTCATGGCTCCTTGTTGGTATGTCTCACGTCATATCTTAGGTAATTTTTTTTCACTGAAACCAGGAATGCTCCGCAGGGCCACCACATGGGACTTGTTTTAATATAACCTGTTTTACTGGAGGCTATATGAGACTGAATTTTGTGGTGCAGACAACAAAGATACTGTTTCTTTTGGTTGCTAAACACCAACTGATGTGGTTTCCATATTTTTCTTCTAAGATCTACAAAATCTGCACAGTAAACCCATTTTTGTATAAGGTTTTCTTCTAGTTGCTTTTCAGGGAATACATATATGTATGTGTGTGTGTGTGTGTGTGTGTGTGTGTGTGTGTGTGTGTGTGTGTGTGTGTGTGTGTGTGTGTGTGTGTGTGTGTGTATATGCGTTTTCGTTGACACATAAAGAGAAAACAGGCAAAACAGCGAAGCGGCTGTTCAGCAAATTCTTTCCCTGGGAAAGAAGTTGCTTGACTGCTTCATTGCTTTGCCATGTTCTGCACTGTAGTGTGGTCCCTTGTCCGGTATAGCTCCCGAGCATGAATGTGCAACAGTTACTGACCTTAGCGTTAGGGTGCAGGTTAAGGTAAGTGCATATGTATGAAAGTGTTTACTGTTTTTTTTTTTTTTGCGTTAGATGTATGGTTGATTTGCATTAGATGTATGGTTGAGTTACGTGTGTATGTGTTTTCAGCTGTTTACTTTTGTTTTGGGGGGTAGGATTAGGGTTAAGGTAAGTGTGTATGTGTTTGGAACTGTTTACGTAAATGTGTAAGAGTTACTGACTTTAGGGTTAGGGCGCGGGTTAAGGTAAGTGCATATGTTTTAAAATGTTTACTTTTTTTTTTCTGTTAGATGTATGGTTGGGTTATGTGCATATGTGTATTCAGTTGTTTACTGTTTTTTTGGGGGGTACAATTAGGGTTAGGGTACGTGTGTATGAGTTTGGAAGTGTTTAATGTTTTTCTTTTTTTGGTTGGAACAGCGATTTCTTTCCCTAGGAAAGAATCACTGTTCTCTGGTGTCGACATTTTCAGCTTTCGCTGAAAATGTGTCGATGAAACATCATTCGCTGTTTTCAGCATTCGGTGTTTCAGTATAGACCCTATATATATATATATATATATATATATATATATATATATATATATATATATATATATATATATATATATATATATATATATATATATATATATATATATATATATCTATATATTATGTATATATATATATATATATATATATATATATATATATATATATATATATATAATATATATCTATATATATATATATATATATATATATATATATAAACATTAGATGTTCAAATAGCCACTGCTGCAGTAGCCTTAGCTATATGGATTTTAACTGCCAAGGATATAACAGATGGCCAGCTTTCAAAGCTTCAGGACACCTTCCATGTGCCCAAACTGTCAGGCACTTTGAGTTGAACTGATTAAAAGATAAGTTTTGGTGCCATGCCTTTCAGAGCTTTCATGCCAAAAAAAAGGGAGGCTGAGTCCTGAAACGCCAGTGCTAGGAAGAACAACAAATAAATCACCACATCCTGAAATAAACATACCAAAAATCAAGAGCAATGAGGGAGGGAGTAAATACTGCAGTAGTAATCATTTGAACATTTACGGTTAGGTTAAGTTTTCTTATACAGCTGTACTATGTTCATCATATTGATCACTGCTGCAGTAGCCTTAGCTGTATGGGTTGATTACCTTTGCTTACAATATTTGGGGCGTGGAAGGAGAAGAGTCCATGAGGCACTGGAGAATTGTCCTTGCAAAACCTGATCAAGACCTAAAAAAAGGAATCAAACTTACAGTGCTTTGTAAAGGTATGTACAGAGGACCAAGTAGCACCCTCTAGAATACTTCTAGAATCCAGCCCTTTCCAAAAAGCCATAGATGAAGCCAAGGCCCTGGTACAGTGGGCCTTGACCCTGCTTGGAATAGTTTTGTTGTGGCGAGTATAATAAATAGTAGTAGTCTTAGATAACCATTTTGAAATAGTTTTGTTTGTCACACAGGTTGTTCCTTCTTCTTACCTTCACAAGAAATGAACAATTGATCTGAAGATCTGAAAGATTTAGTTCTGGCAAGATAGCACCTGAGTTGTCTGTGGACATCCAAGGTATGGAGTATCCTTTTCTCTCATTTTATGGATACACAAAAAAAAATTGAGATATGGATAGTTTGGCTTAAAGTAAACTTGGGTATCACTTCAGGCATAAAGGAAGACTTAGTTCTCAAATAAACTCTATCCCTGTGGATGATGAGATAGGATTGACTCACCATAACAGCTGCAACTCCGATACTGTTCTTGCTGAAATCAGAAATATAAGTAAAACTGTTTTCCATGTTAAGAACTTCAAGACAGCAAGGTTAGCTCGTTCAAGCTTCTCTAACAAAAAATTAAGGTCTCAAGTAGGGGGGCATTAGTGTTCTTGTAGGCATTGTATGCAAAACCCCTCTCAAAAACCTTTTGCCATGAGTATGCATTGAAAGAGTAGGGTCCAAGGGCAGATATGGAGAAATGGCCAATAAAGGAAGCTTGATAAAGGAGTAAGAAATGTCACAGGATAATAGCACATGCAAATGTTGTAAAACCAGAGAACAACTAGCCCAGAATGGGTGCTGGTTATGTTGTTGCCACCAACTAAAAAACTTTTCCATTTGCTAATATATGATTTTCTAGCAAAAGGTTTTCTCACTTCCATTAATACCTGATGCATGTCCTCAGTAAAGAGGTGCCTAAAAGGAATTAAGACCCTGTTATAAAGGCAGTCAGTTGAAGTTGATTGGTGCAAGGATGTATCAACATCCCTGTTCTTGTGTGAGTGGATCCAGTCTTTGAGGAAGCTTGTTGTAATTGCTCTTGATCATTTCCAAAAGAAGAGAAAACTACAGCTGCCTAGGCCAGAGGTGAGTCACCACAATGATCTTGGGGGATTCCTTATTATATGAATCTTTAGAAGTACCCTGGATATTAGTGTAAAGGGTGGAATAGCATACAGGAACATTCCTGTCCAAGGAAAAGAAAAGGCATATGTCTTCCAGGCCTTCTTGCATGGAGTCCTGGAGTAGAAATCTGCCAGCTGATTGTTCAGAGAGGAGGCAAAGACTTCTCCCCACAGAAGGCTCAAATGTTGGAAGACACTCAATCTGTTTTCTATTCATGAGGGTCTGTCTTTGTCCTGCTCAGCTTGTCTGCCACATAGTTTTGTTTTCATGGAATGTAGGGTGTCTATAGAGTGAGGTTGTGCTGTGAAGCTATATACCAAGCTAACATGGTTAGCCTGCAAAGGGGGTACGACCTGGTTTCCTCTTGTTTGTTGATGTACCATGTGACTGTGGTATCATCTGTAACAACTTGAAGAGGTCCTGGGGGCCAAAGATGATTCAGAGAGTTGGGTGACTTGATCAGAGCAAGTATTTATTTTATATTTATGTGGTGCTATCTGTCCTTGGTATCCAATACACTTTGCACTTCCATCCTTCCTGAAACTGCTCACCGAGTGAAGTCTGAGGCATCTATGGTGAAAGCCTGTTTTGTAAAAGGGAGGAAGAAAGGGAGATCTGGATTTAGGAATACCTGTTGTCTTCACCAAGTGATTTCTCTTCTGACAAACCCCAGCACTAGGATTTGAAAAGACAAAGGGTATTGGTTCTGGGACCAAAGATGCCACTTATTCCAGCTACAGAAACATTAAGAAAAGAATGGCTCTTAATCAATGGCATTTAAATGTGCCAGTCGGTCTCCAATTGCCAACATCACACATCACATAAATAGTGTAGTCTGGAGAGTGTACAGAAGTAAGGCTTTCAAGCTTAGTTTTCAGATGCAAAGCAACAAAATGAACACAGATTATAATTTTTCTTATTGCAAATTAGTTGTATTTTCCTTTAATCAAACTCTGAGTGCCACATATAAAGACAATAGTTTCATCTTACTTTTCTTATTTTTTGACAGTATTTGATTTTGCATTTTTTTCTACACTGTATTTTCTGTAACAGTGCTGTTTCTTCTGATGTTTTGTTACAGCATGTTTGCACTGCAAGCAAAGTTTTGTTGAGACAAGCCAGTGCACTGGGAAATAAGATTGACATCAAACACTCTAATTCTAGTTACAGTGTTAAAAAACTGTGAGTGCAACACAAAAAATCTCAGTGCAAGTAACTCTTATTTATCACAGAGGTTAGATTTCTCACACTTGAACACTGCAATACAATTAAGTTGAAAAGAAAAAATCATTCATCTACATTTTACGCCTATATTTCAAACATTCCTTAAAATGTTGTATTAGAGATGGACAATGATGAAAACAAAGGAAGCAATGTAATTAAAAAAATGCAGATTGTTGCTGACAGTCTAAAGTAAGGAGTCACAGTACTCTTGTAAGCTGATAGAGAGAAAACTGTTTATGACCCTCTCATCCTAGGGATTTCTCTCTCCTACTCTAAAATGATAAAAGGGAGGCAAAGGCATTGACTGTAAACAAAATCATGTTGCACATGGCAGCCCTATTTCAGGCCATTTTGGGATATAACAGATTAGAAAGTAATAAAGCCACTTACTTTACACAGAGACATTAGTAATGCAGAAAAGTTCAAGATATGGTGAAAAACATGTTTTATTTTCAGTTTTTAGGGGTTGTTCTCATTTAACTCCTCGAGTCAACTTTCTGAACCCAGTGCTGAACCCCATATTTCAGATACTAAACGCAAGAGCATTACCATGGAAACCGAACTACTCTGCCTTATTTTTAAACATAAATTTACTTGAAAATGTTACAAAGTTATTCACAAATTTTGAACATATTTCTATTGTGATTGAATTTGAATGTAATGTGTGCTTTGGCTAAGTATACCTCCAGTTATCGGTGACTTAAGTTTAGTTTGCACGGTACTTACGTATTATCGCAACCAGATTTATAAAGTGCGATAATTTATCTATTTTCGGCAGAAACACGTTGCCTGACCTAAAAAGGGGTCTGTAAAGATGTCACCAGCAGTTAGTCACAGTGGGAACGAGGCAGGCAGAGCAGAAATGTTGTAAGTTTGTGCTTCTGGATGATGCGGCTCATTTCTTCCGCAACTCCGCAGTGGTCCACATCCTTGCAATTCCTGCATTCTTCATTACCCTGTTAGCTACGGGAAATTGACTCAGGAAATGCACACTGAGGTTTTCGGGGGCAGTAGTCAGCAAAAGTGAAGGTGCCTGTAAGGAGCAGTGAATAACATTGCTCATTGCTTGCTCGGGGAGTGATATGGCTTTCTTCACAGTGGCAGACTGTTTTAAAAAGGTTGAATTCTTGCTTATGGATTGTGACCATTTCCAATGAACAGGATTGTATGTGTACTAACACTTTAAAATACATGGGTTTGGTTGCTTTTTAAGGACAGAACAGCTGTTTTCAAGTCCTTTGTCATACACAGATAGTAAATATACAGTTACAGAGAAAAGAGGCAGGGACTGTTGTCAGTAAAACTCCACCAACAGAACCACACTTTTAAATCAGTACTTCTGAGTCACAACTGCATTAATGTGCCTTCTGAGAGTCTGAACTGTAAACAGGGGTATGTAACAAATCAGATACTTGCAAAAGGACCTTTCTAAAAAAGGGGGTCAGTTTATGTTAACGAGCCATGGTCCTGACTCCTTGTGTGGATGGAAACGTGGTGATAGACATGCAGCAGTCAGGTGTGTAGGTCGGCTGGGGACATTACCAGGCAAGAGGAATTCTGCTGTTATTCCGCTTCCTGTGTGCAAAATTTTCTGACACTATAATACTTAAACATTTTACACACCCCTTGATAGGTGAACATTCATGCTCTTTCTTGACAAACTGCTGGTGACATCTTTACAGACCCGTTTTTAGGTCAGGTAACATGTTTCTGCCGAAAATAGACAAATTATCACACTTTATAAATCTGGTTGCGATAATACGTAAGTACCGTTTGCACTATTCCAGCAAATTATACAGCATTTCTAAACTGAGGGCATTTCGACCTTGATGATATAAACTGTGATCTGAAGCCCATGAACTGAGATTTTTCCAGAGCTAATGGTGGGGGTGGGGACATGTTGCTGTTGCAGTCACCTCTCTTTCTGCTTATTACTGTTGGAGATGGTTTGCATTTTTCAGCAGTATGACTGAGGTGTGGAAATAAAGATGCAGATTGCACACATATTTTATAGTTTTGCTTCATAGTCAGTTTGACGACTGTGCACTGGCCCAGCAATCAAGAAACTTCAGTCCTCACCACTAGCACCAGTGAGGGGTGTCCACATTGGGAGGATAACAAGTACACTCACAGTAAAGACAATTTCCATTAAGAGCACACAGAGATCACAGTCAGTCTAGGGCTGGCTTCTCCCTTTCTTTCCAGATACCCAATAAGATTCCCCACTGGTACAGCTATAGGGTTCAGATCTCAGCTGAGTAGTCAAGCCAAGACCTCCAGTACCCTCTCTGTCCAACCAGTGCTTCATGTCCCTGCCCAAGTAGCTGACACACACACACTTTGAGATCTGGTTTATACACAAACACACAGATACTCCTGGGGAAGGCTGGCACAGGTTCTCTAGCTATGCCCCCTTCTGCCCAGACTATACAGTAGTACTACCTGCCACCAACTACTCATCAGCTACTATAAAGACCCTTACCAAAGGGTGTCCAATTCTACTGTGCAATAGTATTATTATCCAAATGGTAAGTGTGATGAACAGCAAGGCAATTGGAGTGGCTTTGTACAGTATCACAAAATACATGCAAGTACTCTCAGAGCTTAAATTATCTCTACACAAAACAGTCACAGTTGAAAGGTTTAAAAAATATTTAATAAATAATAAAAACACAAGACAATACTTATTAATTCAACACAGTGACAATGGAGAGTTCAGTAATCACAGGAAATACTTTAAAACAACATTGTAGGATAGTCTCACATGTTGTGTCTTTTGGATTTTCCCTGTTAGGGGTCGCCACAGCGGAACTCCAGTCCGCTAATGACTGGCAGCCGATTTTTACGTGCCGAGTTGCCAGCCCTGATGTACATCCTTCAACGAAGGTATGCCCATTCACGCATGTCTCCAGACAGAAGATGCTCTAGCTGAGAATCGAGTGGGACAACGTCTTACTGTCAGGCAACAGCGCTACCGCAGCACCACCACCACTAGACTAATCTGGCTATATTTCTATTTATCTCAAAGAGAAACCACTGTACCCAAGTATCTTACCTACAGAGCAAGCAAATATAGATGAGAAGTGCTGGTGAGCTGATGTGTTCAGGTTCAGACACAAATACAAAATGTCATTCTTACTATCTGAGATAGCCCTTAAATTGATAATACACATTACTGCTGAGTCATTTCAGATTACATCATTCTTGACACTTCTGCTGAAGTTTCCCAGGTTCACAGAACTCAAAATGTTAACATTTCTTTTTGATCTGCACCTGCCAGGAAGCCACAGCAATAAAAGACACTTTACATGTGAAACCTAGTAATTATCTATGTCTTAGGACAATAGAAAAAATTTCCTAGCTCAGTCATCCTGTCTCCGAGCTCGAGATCATACACAATTGTAAAATTCTTTACTTATCGGCTTTCTTCCAGCAGGGTGTACTGTGGTTACATTTCTGAAGCTTAGCACATAACACTGTTTTCTTACATTTGTGAAACCATCTTGTGGATCATATTAATATTTACAATGACATAGAATAATTTACAAAATTCTATCTGGCTGGGTTGGCAGACCCTCAGTTTTTCAGTCAGTAAAAAAAGAAAGTAAAAATAAAAAATTAAAAGACAAATAGGATTGTTATTAAATAATACTAAATACTTTCTTGCAGAACGCTTTACTTAATGTTTACTGGAATATATACACAAAGCAAAGGTAAAGTTTTTTTTACATAATAGTTTATTGAAATACATATACAAAGCAAAGATAGACCCCCGGATTCATGAATCCTCTGTGTAAGACTAAATAAGTCTTACTCGGAGACTGCAGTTGAACAGTATGATGTCAGCGTGCCATGAATATTCATGAGGGCATGCTGACTCCACTCCAAGTCTAACATGGACCATGCAGGAAAGCAGGGGGCGTGTCCGACTGCCGAGCAGTCTAAAGGTCCATGCCACTGCAAGTGTCTGAAATGCAAAATGTCAACACACAAGAGCAAGTCTGCTCAAATGTCCATGTACCCAACACCACACTCCCTGACATTGTAAACCCCCAGCACAGTTATAAAAAGTAAAACATTAATTTATTTTTTTCTAATTCCCGATATAGTTGCCCGTATTTGTGCGTGTGTGCACGGGTGTGCCCATTGCTTAGCTGCAGTTAGCAATCTTAACGTGGAAGAGTATAATAAGGAATGTTTATGCAAATTATGCCAAATAGCAATAGTGTAGTGGTAGAGCGTTCGCACAAAGAGAAAGCATTCACTGTTGGAGTCCCACAGCTCCCCTTCCTATTTTATGTTCTAAATTAGTATATGAAATAATTCCTGACATATATGATTAAAATTTTACTAAAAAGCATTGAAATGGTCTATGTATCAGTGAACAAAATGTATATTTATAAAGGATCCTGACATATACTTGCCCGCAGTTAAGCAGCGCTTTACCCAGCGCAATATAGTTGCCCGTAGTTAAGCAATGCTTTACCTAGTGCAATATAGTTGCCCGTAGTTAAGCAGTGCTTTACCCAGTGCATTGTAGTTGCCCATAGCTAAATAGCACTTTACCCAGCGCAATCGGTTTGTGCGGAGGTGCGCGCCGCACCAACCAGCGCATCGTTGGACAACGTGGAGCAACGTAGAGCAAACTTGCCTAAACACAGCCACACCCCCTAGCCTGTCTGGACAGTAGTAAAATAAAATGCAATGACAAGGATCGAGCCCAGGACACTGTGCACCATAATCAAAGTACTGAACCACTAAGCCATGACAGCTTAGGATAAGCAGCCACTGTTAACATACATATACTTATAAATGGTAGATTAACCATTGCTAAGCAGGTCTGCAGTCAGCCGAGAAATTTCAAAAATGGACAATCACAAAAAAGTGCGGGAAATGCGGCATATTTAAGCCCCATAGGTGGGAATACTCGCCATAACTGATTGTAGCTCCCATCTGCAGTTAGAATGGCTGGTGCTGGAGAGGGTACATGCTTTAGAGCGCAATGCTGGGGCATCGAGGAGTCGAAATACATGGTTTGGCTCCTTGTCCACCATCATGAGTCAAGACTCCTGCAGGGCCAGTTCCAAGGGACGGAATACAAAGCAGAGGCTTGGAACTGGTTAGCTCATGACCTCACCAGTGTCACAGGCATTCCTCGAACTGGTGAGCAGGTCTGTCACCACCATGCAGACCTGAAGAGATGGAAGCAGGACCTACTAAACCAATGGATACAGGAGGCCCGTGGGATGCAAGATGCCCCACTACTGAGTAGGTAGCCATGGAATGCAGTATGTAAGACATGCTAATTTATTCTATATAATGGATAGGTATGTCTCAATATCCTTTCATTTACTTCACAGCTGCAGGTGTCCGTGCTGCGAATCAGCAAGCCTATGCAGATAGGCTGCTAAGGCTGCACCACCAGGCAGATTAGTAATTATTCTGCATGTATTGTTATATAAAATAGGTGAAAGAAAGTGTTGTAGCCCAATAATACAGCCATAAAATGCCCTGAATAATTCCTCTGCATGTACTGTTATATAAAAAAGTCATAGAGCCAGAAAAAGAGAGTAGTAACTCATTAAGAAAGGTAAAATATGTCTGGAATAATATCTCTGCATGTACTGTCATATAAAATAAGTGAGCGAGCCTGAAAAAGAGTGTTCTAACCTATTAATAAAGGTATAATATGTCTTGAGTATGTCTGCCATATGCACTGTAATATCAAATAAAAGAGAGAGCCTGTGGAAAAGTGTGTAATGTAATTAATAAAGGTATAAAACCTGGAGTGTGTCTGTGTCACTTACTTTGAAATGTTGTTGTACCCTTGCATTACACAAATAGTATTGTTTAAATAAGTGCTGTCAACCCACAGTTGGGCAGTCCCATCTAAAGTGGTTGATGGAAGTGCCAGTAGCTGTGAAGCATATATACAATTCTCAACAGTCAGTTACTGGCTGGCATGCATAAGTAAATCTGGCACATGAGTAGCTCGTTAATTTGTTCCCCAGAAATGTGAGTGTGCTACATGAAATGCAGGGTTCTGTACAAATTTAACTGAAAATGTCATGTGAACACATCCAGATATGTAGATAAAGAAATATAAATAAAATCAATAAATATGTAGCAGTAACATCTGCATCTTGGACAGTTAGTATGTCAGATATAGGTCAGGTATATCATGAACTAGCCAAACCCATTACACAACCTAAGGCATGTTGGCAAGTGTAATAATACATGTAGGGGATATACACCTGCAGTCAATAGGAATGTAGTGTAGACTAAAAGTACTTATAAGATGCTAATTGAGGTTTCTTTCTACACCCTACTGTATGTGCATAAACAATGCAATTCCACACCTCAATGGGTATGTGTAATCCAAAACATTTGTTGGGACATATGTCCTATTGTTCTATAAATATCTGCATTCACTTTGATGCATGTGCCCTGTTCAAACACCACAATCATGGTGGCCTGTTGCCACCAATCATCCCTGCATGCTGTTGGAATGTCCACTGTCATTCAATATATGCATGTGTTATGCTTGCTGTTCAACTGTTGGAACCCTGGTGTGTTGGGTTAATGGGAATATTACTGCATGCGGTTACAACTAATTTGGAATGCTGTTGTTTATGTTGTAATTAAACACACCTAATCACAGAACGTATGGGAAGGCCGGTCCCAGCAGACCCACCTGTCCCTCCTCAGCTGGCGAGTGCACCTGGCACCAGCAGGTCCGATGCCCAAACCGGGGTCCCCTCCTCCATTGGTCCTGTGCCACCTTCAGGTGGAAGCACTGCAGGGGATGGGGCTCATCCCCCTGTGCAAGCGTGGGTGGAGAAGGGCCACCTGTCACTCTTCGAAGGGTTGTGGTGCGTAGGGAGATCCAGCGTTCAGTCGCTGATCACCTACGCCAGCTCAAGGTGAGAGTGGCGTGTCTCATGGGTGAGCCTGCCCGTCCTATGCAGCCCCCAGCACAGCCACCCTCAGGGCTGTGAAGGTGCAGTGGTGACTGCCCATGAGTGGGGATCTCAGTTCTACTGTTACCATCTGTGGGCTCATGGGCTTGCGATTTCCAAACATCCGTCCACATCAATTGTGTTCACCCACCCCATGTGTCATACACCACCCCTGTATGCATCTTGTTTGTCTTGTCTGTTTACCTCCCCAACCTACCTCCCCAAATATACCTATTCCTCTACCTCACTTTCCACTCTCACCTGAAAAAAAAAAAGGGGCAATCTGTACCCACAAAAAAATTACGCCCCATACATAGCTGCCCATTTTGCACACATGTCCGCTGGACATGTAAACTGATAATTATAATTGGCAGTACAACATACTTTGTTGCCCTCACCCCTCTCCCAGGGATGGAAGGTTTCAAATTTCACTCCAAATTTCTTGCATATGCACAGCTGTTGCTGGTAAAGAAATGGGCAGCTATGGACCTTCCCTACACCCGTCCTGCACATCCCGATCTTGTTTTCCTACTGTCTTTCCCTCTTTGTGCCCCCTTTTTCACCACTTTCCTATCTCCCCATTTTCTTTTCTTTCAAAGAAATTAGCACAGGGGTTAGCAGGAATAAGCACTTTTAAGCAGTAGTAAGGGGTTTAAGCGAGTGTGCGCATGTGTGTGCTTAGCTAAGCATTGCTAAGCGTCATGCAAACCCGCTTACAACTGCTTAAAAGTGCATTAGTCACTCTATGTCAGGGCCCTTGTTCTGCTCAGCAGCAAAATAAAACACCTCTGTCAGTCTCGAACCCCAGACCTTGGGCACACTAGACTGCATGAAGTACCACTAAGCCACAGCAGATATACAATAACTTGGTGCTGAAATAAATATATCATGCATTAAAATGAGTGAATGTAAAGGAAAAATAGGAAGGCCATAACACAAAGCTTGTTCTGTGGATCTTTACCAGCAATTGTGGAATTGCATTACATTAGTGTGATATGAGAAGCAGCCATGCTAGCAGCAAATAATGTTACTGAGGCACTTTACAACCCCACACAGTATCATAGCAGGACAAACACTGGCATATCTGATTAGGGCAGAGGTCATACTTCCTAACTATGGCTACTTTTCAGGGATGTCCCTGATTGTGAAACATATTTTAGCTATGTCCCTCTGAATCCCTCTGAAAAGTACTGACATCAGTCAGAAAGTTGGGGTATTACACAATGAATACTGACATTAATAACAGTAGACACTGCTTGTACTTCATAAAAGGAGTACTAATCCATATGCACTGCTTCACTCAAGTCTACACTTACTGTCACTATTATGTGTAAGGTGTACCTCACTTTTAACTACCTATCCCTGACTACATGCAAAGATGTATCTGAGTGTTTCATAGGCCTGGCAGAGGCACAAACACACAGGCATATCAGCTATTTTACTGTTACACACTCTGCAACTAGCTTTGGTAGGACTTCCACAAGCATACCCTTATGTAGGAGTACAACACAGGAATACCAAAGGATGTAGCCATGTACTGGTAGCAACTGACTGTAACAATGTCATTGTACCAGTGCTGAAAACACCTGTGAGTTGCACAGACAAAGAATAACAGTGTAACATCTGGCTACCATCTGGATAGGTTCACAGTTGGGAACTATGCAGACAGACCACCTGCCTTGATAAACTAACAGGTACACACCAATTCTTTAAGTCCAGTAAGATAACATCCACACAATACATAATGCTCTCTGTATGTCAGCACCCCCCACAATTTAAATATACTTGTGTGTTTAGGGTCTACCAAGGATGTAGGTAGGCATACTCAGTACTGGAATTGTCCAGTTGTCTTGAGAACCCAAGCTTTTCCTGACTTTTCTAACTTTCTCCTGACTCCAACTTTTCTCAGTCTGTAAAAAAAAAAAAAAAAAAGAAAAAAACCAAAAACTTTTGCACATCTATGTATTAACGTTAATTTTTTCTCTATGTGTTTTATTATTATTTTATTGCATTTGCTGCTTGTATGTATGTGTTGACTTGATGATATGATAGTTTGTACTCTTGTATTATACCATTACTTTTATGTTGTATGTGTCATTGTATTGATTGTGGAGTTTCTTTTCGCCGAAATCCACTGATTCCACTGCTTGGCCCAGTTTCCCAAACTGAAATAAATAAATAAATAAATAAAATGTCAACAATAAAAACACAAACCCTGCAGAAGTGAGTACATTAATATTCACAGTATAACAGTTCACAAACAGTTCATGTCCCAAAAGAAAACTTCTCAATAACTACATTTGTATGGCAGCTAATTATATGAGTAGAAAAGAAACTACATAGTCACATAAATGTTGTGTTAGCATTTGTAGGGGTGAGGTAAACTCTGCACTGATAGCTCTTTACTGCAAGTGGCAACAGTCAGGTATGAGTTCAACATGTACATCACTGTCTACACCTCTAGCTTCAGATATAAGAAGTATACCAACCTTCTGACTTACACAACAGTGTCCACAGCAAACAAGCATGGGCCCCACTCTGGAAATCTGAAAGGGCTATGCCTACATACCTTAGCAATTTATAGCATTGGGTTGCTATGACAGTGAGTACTGCAATTACCACACAGCAGGCTGTATGCATTTACCAAATGCTGGACACCAATTGGTGCAGAGGGCATCACATGCACATGCATTGATACCTATAAAAGCAGACTGTACTTGCTATCCCCACATGCAATCATTACATTGCACGTGTCAGAGAACTCCTGGAGAGTAGTGACAAAAAATATTACTTAATAAAAAATATTTAAGTAAGAAATATATATATATACTTAATAACTAAAAATATTAATTAAGAAAAAAAATACTTAATTAATAACCAAAAATAAAACTTAAATAAAAAAACCTTACTTAATAAATAAAAAAAAAAGTTGTCAAAGCATACTCAGGCGGACCTGAAAGGGATAAACAGGTATGTAACAGATATGTAGTTACCGGCAAGTAGTAGATGTTTATGAATAGTACTGTACATACTTTGAAACATGCATATGTGGCAGCAGTAGGTATGTATGCACTGATGCCATGCATAACTACTGCCATGGACAAATTAGTGTGTAGCTGTGTGCAGTGGGACATAACTGTGACATATGTAGCTCAGCATTATATGTCAAACATGTGATCATGTTATCTATGTTCTGTACAGTACTGCGTATAATGGCAGTTTGGGGGAGTAGTGCAAACACCTATGTAAACATGGATGTGACAGAGTAAGACATGCATGATAGTCACATAATGTGTAGCTTAGCACTGGCAACTGCTGTACCAGGCTAGTATAGTAATGTAGCATTTGCAGCTATATATACTTCCTGTACTATTACTGTATGCACACGTGACAACTGTCCATGTTGTAGCAAGGCCCTGCAGGTCATCCGTGAGGTGTACGGACTTACAACAGTGTGGACCTTGTGTGTGTATGGCACACACATATGGAGAGATATTTATGTGTCCGATATATTAGCATCTTAACATGTGCATAGAGCAAGGGACATACTGCAACTGTTTGTGAAGAGTGGACATTTATATGTTGGTGCAGGTTGTTATGTGCATATTTATGTGTAGGTTATAGTGTGTGGCAAATAAGACAGCATACAGTGCTGGCATATGACATGTGGTGTCTAAACACTGTGGGTATGATATGTTAGGTTTATAGTCTTCCAGACAGGGGGATCCTGCTAACGATACATGGGCTGAGAATACCTTCCATGCATTCTGCACAAGACTGTGCAATATCATTACATAACTGTATCCCTCTCAACCTTTGCATAATTGATATTCCCACCATGAATGGTGGACTGTATATGTGCCTATATGTATATCTATATGTACACCAATGGATGTTCATATGTACGCTCAAGCTCAATGTTGTAAACGTATTGCCATCCCTTTTGTTAAAAACCCTGTACCCATGAACTACCACATAGGTGGTAGTCTACTCAACACCAAAAGTGTGATAAGAGACTATGGGACACAGGTGGACAGTAGTGTCCCTTTTGAAAATCATAATGCCACACTAGTCATGTAAATTGTGTACGGCCCACATGTCATCAGAAAAGGTGTGTCATCCATGGAAAAAGAGGTCAGTGTTCCACTGTACTCATCAGTCATAACACCCATCATGGAGTACAATGGCCCTGTTGGTATGTACCTTAGAAGACATCTACAGCAACTGTAGACGCCAGACACATACCTCACAAAGAGTATTACCAGACTCAAACAGATGCCCTATGCAGACTGTCTTACAAAACCACAGCTACAGTGTGTCACATACCGCCTACCCAGAGGCAAACTCTGCCTAACATACAAAGCTATGCCAAACCCACAGGTGTTGGACATGCTCTATATAAACAGATTAAAATCCATACAGGCGACACACTGTACTGATCTAAACCTTGTAAAGTCAAAAAGCAGAACATGCTGGAGTGGCACATTATCATCTCAGACACATACCATACTCTGGAACTAACTACCTATCAATAGCAAATGAAGGTCCTCATTAGCAGTTGTCATGAATAATCATGATGATTGGATGTGAGATAGGAAACACAACCTGGGAATCACCTGTGTGGCTCTGCATGACAGGGGCACATGAACCTAAATTACATGGGTGTTGAAGGGCAGGGTACCATATGGCTAGGCTTCCATAGGCCCTATGGATAATAGCCTATTAGCTACCTAGGCCCCGATACATACACACATGTAGCTGTTGCATTACTTGCTATGTGAGGTTGACTGGGTGTGATGGTGAATGTGTAGGTGAATGTGTCAAAGTTGTGTATATCTGTGATAGCCTAGTGGGAAACTGTGTATATCATGGTATGTAGTGTTGTAGCTCTGATCCCAGCAAAAGATATGTATGCTATTGCTAGGCAGGAAAAGCAGTATGGCATACGGTGTGACGTAGTTCCATGGTGTTGACTGGAGTGTGCCATTGTAGGCTAAAGCAGTACATGTATGCTTATTGATTGTTAACACTAGTGAATACAAATCCCGTATGAACTGTAGTACTACCTGAAGCTGTAGGCAATAAACAGCACAGTATGGTGTATATCCACATTGCTTGGAAACACTGTTTTGTTTGTTACCTGTAGTCCTCACACATTACATACCTCAGGCATGAGGTTTTGTAGGTGCTGACACACAGTACTGTATGGTACACAGGTAAAACTCATCTGGGTTGCCATACCTTTGTGTCTTGTAGGTATGTCTGATGTGTGTGTGGGTATGCCTGTAACATGGCCTCAGTGGTATGTGTGTCACAGGATATAAGTGCATATCTAGCAACATGTATAGTGTAGTACAGCAGTATGCCACCTATAGTGATGAATGTGCACATATGTTACTGAGGGGTTTGCTATCAACAAGAAGCATTGTGTACTGATAGTACTGTAACTGTACTTTACATTCATTTCAATGGATGATAAATGTCTGTATGCATTAGCTTCATATACACCTCCTCTGGCTAGGTGGTGCATTGTGTCACATACAGTGTGCCATGTACTGTTGTGTAGTCTTACTTACTGATTTCACTTTGTTGCTGTGCAGAACATGGTTTGGTATATAGTATGTGCCAGGCACTGTCAGGCAGTTGTGGGCTGAGCAGTGATATGTGGCATTAACAGTGTGTATCTACTGACAGCCAATAGGTTGCTATATATGGCATTTCATTGATGTCTGTTCTTTAGAATGTTAAGTGTGCTACATGACTTGCTCACAATTACTATTTTATTGTCTTCCAGGGAAATGTCTCACAATAGAAAACCTGCATATTCCCCTGAGGAGAAGGAAATCATCCTAGATGCCCTGATACAACATCACAACCTGCTATTCTCCAGAACCAGCCAGGACCAGCATGGGCGCACTGCACTGTGGCAGGATGTTGTCCATCAGGTGAATGATGTAGGCATGCATAACCAGACTTATGAGCAGGTACGCCATCACTGCAGTGATTTAATCAGACATGTCCAGCAGCATGCCTCCGATGTCCACAGACAACATTTTGCCACAGGTGGTGGTGCAGCACACATCCACCCCTCGCCAAAGTGGAAGAGCTGCTCCTCAGCATCGTGGCTCCTGGCCAACCAGTACAACAGACATGTGTCATCATGGAGGCCAGAGTCACCCAGCACGTCGACTCAGAGTGTGCAGATAACATGGCATATCTGTAGACTACTGTTAGCTCGATTGTTAGAACATGCATTTATCAGATGTGTACTGTGTATTCAGAAGATGTGGAGCCTGGTGTCATGCAATACTGATAATTTGGAACATAATCTGTATGCCTGTGACTGTCACCTCTTGTACTACTGCAAAATTGCAAACACACAGCAGCAGCAATGCCATAGTTGTTGACACTGACAAACTGTCTCATATCCTCGTAGGTCCCTCTGGTATGATAGCAAGACAGCAGACCCATGCTGGTGAGTGTTCTACATTTAATATAGCATATAACATGTGCATGTCATAGGAGAGTTGTAGGCCATATACACATGTAAAACACCTACACATAATGCATACTCTGCATGTTCTCTGTGGGACTATGCACATCCCAGTAACATGAGTAGCTGCCTCAAACACATGCAATACACAGAGCATCCCAACCAATTGTGGTACACTGTAGTGGACATTGTATAGGCAGGGTCAATACACATGCACACAACATAGACCACTTTGTCATATGCAGTAAGTGTTAATATGATACACATGGGGTATGTAGACACCTGCTGTAAGATCATACTCCAGTATCCCAAATGTCATCAACACAGCACACATACTATACCTGAGGGGTAGAGGCCTATCATGGGGCAGTGTGACACGCTTCAACACACAACACATTCATATTAGGCAATGCTCCCTATTGAACACCTTACATACCCATGTAACAACTGACTGTGAAATAGTTAATGTAGCCAAAGTGGTGCAGGTCAGGAACAGCAAGATAGTTGCCAGTGTGGCATACATTAGTGGCCTTGAGTGACCACATGATGCTGCCTGATGATGGCTCATGGTACTACACTACATCCAGTTACAGTAACTACAGTACTACACATAGCATTCATTGCTATACACCTGACAGTTGTGGGGATCCGGCCATGGTATGTATACCTATGAGTGATAGTGCACAGGACATTAGAAAGCGTTTCAGACTTGCACAACAATGTTGTGTCCATGTACACATTGTGTTCCAGGGTGAGGCCAATCATTGAACAACACACATGCATCAAATCCATGTATACTGTTATCAACAAGCACTCTCTACACTCGCACTGCATGCTGTTGAGCAACAAACATCCTTCTTGCTGATACGTGTGATAGGACTCTTTGGCTTGTGATACTGTATGCCACCATCAACCACTAATGAGTATGTTCCTTATTGCTGTTGGTGTGTGTGTGTCAACTTGACTGAGTACTGTATTTGTGTGCATGTGTGCATGTGTTCATGTGTTTATGTGTGCATGTCTGCATGTGTGCATGTGTTCATGTGTGCATGTGTTCATGTGTGCATGTGTGTATGTGTGCATGTGTTCATGTGTGCATGTGTGCATGTGTGCATGTGTGCTAACATCCTGTACAGATGGTAATGTGTGTTTCCTGTCTCCCTCTCACAGGTGCTGAGGTATTGTTGGATGAGTGCAGCAGGGAACCTGAAGTCACTGCCACAAATAGTGGACATGATGATACATGTGTTGTGGCACAGGCAGGTTTGACAGGGTCTGTCGTTGGTCCGCCAATTGACAGTACACAGCTTTCCACCCCATCTATGCACACATTCATACTGCCAATACATCCCTCTACATCAATGGCCTTAGCTGAGGAACAGCATACAGTAGGCATTGACCAGGATAGTGTGGTATCTATGGAACATGCAACCCCACACAGCAGCCATACCCAGACACCTGGAACGGTACCACATAGGCATATGTACAGGGGTTCTTGTGGGAGCATTGCTGGTTGTAATGCCCCTGGCAGACGTACCCCCACAGGTCTCACAACCTTAGGTATGTTTTTGGGCTGTAATGCAGACACAGGCACGTATGGAATGGTACACCAGGCAGGGACTAAGGGTGCAGAGGGCTTATAACACCGCTATCAATGACAGTATCCGTGACCTTGCCGGTGCCATCCGTAATTACACCGAGGTCATTGATAGACGTTGGGGGGAGACACTAGATGTCCTCCGCAATGTAATGTCCATGCGCCAAGACAGTGCAGGACGGCTGAGATGTTGACATGGACATATGCCAGCAACATCATCAGCTGGCAGTCATCGCAGATGACACACAAGTCCCAGCCGCTCCCATAGTGGCAGTACCAGCCCCAGCAATGTTGGGGCTGGGCTGTCAATAGACCATCCTAGATGACCACGTGCACGTGGCTCTGGCCAGTCCCAGCAGGGACATGGGTCCAGTCGACATCCCTCTGCTTCTGATGATAGTACCCAGTCTGGCTTAGTACCCGATACTGTCTGTGGTACCCCTGCCAGGCACAGGTACTGTGTCTGTGGCCGGAGACAGTGGTCTGTACAGCCTGGCAGGTGCAGTCTGTGGCTGTCCCACAACTTCCCATATTTGGCAGCCACAAGGTGGAACTGTGTGCATGCAGACACACACACATAAACCAAACACCTAGGGCCAACACATACACACACACATCACATCAACACTGACCCATACTGTACTGATGTCCCATACACACACACACACACACACACACACACACACACACACACACACACACACACATACATGCCGATTGGATGGGTCATTGTCGGGCTCTGGCAAACCAATAACACACCCTGTGCATATGATGAAACTATGCCACCTCCTGTCATCTGTGACATTGATGCAGGAACAGGCTAACATGGTGCTGATGCACAGGGTGACCTAATAGCAGTGTAGCAATATTAGCATGTTGTCAACAGTAAAGTGTAATGATATCCTTGTGGGTATATCTGAGCAGGCATGATGCATTAAAGCTATGATTATCAATGTAGTATTGTTTACAACAGTGTTAATTCCAAAAATGTATTGTCCGCCCATGTGCCACTTGGCTGATGTGTGTGGTACTGGCAGCATGTGTTGGTGAGTGGACGGTACATGTGTGATGTGTGCAGTACAGATTTGCAGGTGTACATTTGTGAACATGGTGGAGGTGCACTGACTGCATGTATGTGCATGGTGGACACATGGGAAGGGTGACATGCCCTGTATTACACAGTGTTAACACTTTATATTTCCTATTGGTGGCCAGTATGCATTTTACTACACATATGTTACAACTTGGGTACACATGTGTGTATGACATGGTTTGACACTATGCTGTGGGTAATACTGTTAATATCGGTCATTGGTTTGCATTCTGGTAGTGTACATAACCTCAACAGCCTGATTTTAACCAATCGTTAGATGATGTCTTGACAACTGACACACAGCTGTAGGATACACAGTAGCATTTGAATCCTTCTGATACTATACTATACCAGTAACCAGTGGTATTGACCGCCACACATTCTTGTGACCACTCCTGTTTGGCATGTGGCCATCCTAGGTACAAGCAAACACACTAGGGATATGTCCGTCCACATCTGGTAATGCATACAGTGGCCTACAATGCATTCTCTGGATGAGACACTTATCCTCCACAAGGGTATCATACAGACAGATACCTGTTGACCAACCCATGCTGTGAAGCTATAAGCCAACTATAGCATAGTCATCCACATTTACTATACATAGTATCCTGACAGTGCCACATTGGTAGTAGCCCTCAACATGTAGCAGGGGTACCGATGTGTACATACAGCCACATGTGATGTCATCTGTCCTTTGGTATTCACATTTCCAAAGGTATGCTGATGTCCCTCAGTGTATCACATAAGCAATAAAGGGTCTGTATGCATATCCACGGAGTTGTTGTACACCTATAATGAATGCCCATTATTGACAGACTGTGCTGTATTTGAACATGTCTGAAATATACCCCAGGAATGAACCCTTACTCACACTATTCTATAGAAACTGTCATGTGTATGTGTGACACAGATGACCTAGGCCACAGATCACTACAGTGGCTGGCCTTGTCACATACATACATATGAGACCTACAGTCTGAGAAGCAGCAGCACAAACTGTCAATGGTAACAGATGTATTCGTGTAGAAAGCAGGCTTCACACCTATGAACTAATTGAGGTCACATGTACATATATGTCTTTGCCACACAGTTACCAATTAAGGTCACATGTACATATATGTATTTGCCACACAGATACCTGAAGTGTGCAATGCGCATACTGCTGTTTTACTGATATGTCATACAGTAGTAAAAGCAAAACCCACAGCATATTGATCAGCAGTGTTACACACACAGCAATTGCAGGATTCAAACCCCTACCTAACTATGTTATGATACTAAAGAGATATGCATTACCACAACACGCTATATGCTTTACTGGGAGTTCTCATTTCCACTGCTATATTTGTGGGATACTGACATCATCAGACTTGCCAAACAGGAATTTACCTCTTTTAATGTGTTTTAACAGTCTCCAAAAAGGGCACTCCTCTCAAAGGAAATCACACACACACCCCCAGACACACTCAGCAATTGGAGGATTCAAACCCCCTACCTAACTATGTTATAATACTAGAGAGATGCGTATTAACACAACACGCTATATGCTTTATTGGGAGCTTTCATTTCCACTGCTGTATTTGTGGGATACTGACATCATCAGACTTGCCAAAGAGGAATGTACCTCTTTTAATGTGTTTTCCCAGTCTCCAAAAAGGGCACTCTTCTCAAAGAAAATCACACACACTCAGCAATTGCAAGATTCACACCCCTACCTAACTATGTTATGATACTAGAGAGATACACATTAACACGATGTGCTATTTGCTTTATTGGGAGCTTTCATTTCCACTGCTGTATTTGTGGGATACTGACATCAGACTTCCCAAAGAGGAATGTACCTCTTTTAATGCATTTTCCCAGTTTCCAAAAAGGGCACTCCTCTCAAAGGAAATCACACACACTCAGCAATTGCAGGATTCAAACCCCTACCTAATTATATTATGATACTAGAAAAATATGCATTAACATATTGGGGAATTCCGTTTCCACTGCTGTATTTGTGAGACACTGACATCATCAGACTTGCCAAAGTGGAATCTACTTCTTTTAATGTGTTCCTAGTCTCCAAAAAGGGAACTCCTCTCAAAGGAAATCACACACACACACTCAGCAATTGCAGGATTCAAACCCCTACCTAACTATGTTATGATACTAGAGAGATATGCATTAATATGATGTGCTATATGCTTTACTGAGTGGCTTCTTTTCTCCTGCTATATTTGTAGGATGCTGACATCATCAGATTGGATATGGTAATGTGTGTGCACTTTGTTTTATGCAATCCCAGGAGTGAACCATGTGGGTCAGCAGGTGTTAACAGCTTGAACAGGACTCCACAATTCTTAGCTTGTGTGATCTATCTGTGTACAAATTGCCATTCCTTCATATGACAATACATATTTATGCACAGATTGTTGATTTTGTGGATATGGCATGTGTCTGGGATGTTGATAAAGGGCTATTCAAAGTCTATGTGGGACATGTGTAGCTCCTTTCGGTGATGTATGTCCTGGGTGGCTGCCTTGCAAACAGTCTAGCAGGTTTGGGAACCATGATCTGCCCATGAACATACCACAGTTGGTAGGGTTGTGTATTTGTCGGCTTCCAATAGCTCTGTTTATGACTTCAATCATGATGGACTCAATGGCCTTGCAGATCAGACTTCATAGGCTTATAGGACTATAGTCCCCATGGTCTGTTGTGCACCAACACTTGAGGGGTGTGCCATATGTTGCTGTAACACATTCACAGTTTCAGATCCTGTAGAGAGGGTGAGGCTCAACAGACTGTTCAGGTGCAGGGACTGTTTGTTCTGTAGTTCACTTATGACACATATAGGGAAACAATGTAATCCAATTGATGCCATGTTTTTGGCTTTGGGAGGAGCTGCTTACCCATTCTACATGTGATATCTCCTGGTATGATGATAGGGCCTTTTGTCAGTGGGAAGTGGGTATGTATGTATGGGCCTGTCTGACAGGATGTCGGCATTGTCAGTCAGGTACAGCTGGCCCTGACTCAGGACATATATGAGTGTACATTGCTATTTATGACATAGCTGAAGGAAGTGTCATGGTTCTGTCTGGACTCCTTCACAGATAATCTTTCCAAAACACCGACAAACCTGAGCACTAAACCCCTGTTATACTCTTCTGCACACTGAACACCCTACTGATCCTTTGTGATCAGTCAACAGAGTATTTCATCATAATATCCTGACATGTCCTAAGGTCGGTTTTGTGTGTACTCTCCAGTCCAGCTGGTGAATGTTGGAATTTTGACGCAATGTTACAACTGCCTTATGTACACAGACAACCCTCTCCTCCTCCCAACAAACTCAGATATATGTGAGAGATGCAACTATATAGACAAACAGGAGGCTGAGCTCTCTTGACCCATGACTGGCACAGTCTATCAGGTGGTGAAGGTAACCACACACAAAACAAATCCAGTCTCACATAGACCTATAGCGACAGCAAACAAAATACATTACCACACAAAAACATACTCAGAGGCTCTAAATAAACTCTGCCTATGCAGCAGAGACCTCCAAAGCAGACACCCAAATAACTGCTACCCTACAACAATACCCACATATCACATAGTTCACAAAGTCAGTGTGCCACACAGTCACTGCCCTTAGGGCTAAACAACACACCTAATACACTTGTAATAGGTGACTCTTATTGTCAGACACACTGATGTCCCACTCTCCAGGCTGAACAAGGAGAAGGTCACTTTGAGCTGTCTGTCAGGTGCCAGGATCCGCCATATAACATATGCACTCAGTTCACTCCAAAGCAAGTACAAATATGGCTCCATCATTGTTCATGCTGGTGTGAATAACCTCAGACGTTCCTCCCTGGACTACATGACAAGAGACATAGAAGAGCTGTCTGATCATGTAGCCCAGGCCAGTATGACCCTGACCTTATGTAGCATCTTACCCTCACCAAGAATGATGTCACAGTATACAGACAAACTGATCAATTTTAACAGTTGGCTAACATATTGGTGTCATTCAAAGGGGATCCAGTGTCTGTCAGCCTGGGATGACATGCTCGACACGCCACGTAGCTTCGCTATGGACGGTTTGCACCTGTCACCCCTGGACTTTCGAATACTGGCTATGGCTCTTGACACCCCCATAGTGCCTTTTTTAAGCAAGGCTCAAAAGACAAACCCACCTCCATAGACGTTACAAGGTAAAAGAAACTAAGGGTAATGCTGCTTAACACCAGATGTCTAACCCTCAAAATGCATGCACTCAGGACTCTCCTCAGTATGGAGAATGTCAATATCTGTGCAGTAACAGACACCTGGTTCAGGTTCCTGAAAGCACATCAGCACTACCAGGTTATACTTCATACCATGCTTTTCGGCCACAAGACTCGGACCGACCAACAAAAATAGGGGGAGTATCCATATACATCACAGATACACACACCTCCAGGTTAGTAGCACTGCACGAAGCATTGGAGACCATACATGTGCAACTAACAGTGGGCAAAACTGCCTTTCAGTTTGTAGCCTGCTACAGACCACCCTCCCAAACTCAGGAACCCCACTTGACTTTCCTGGGAACACTGGAGAATATGAAGGTCTCTCCAAACACCATTATATTGGGTGACTTCAACTACCCAAACATTGAATGGGAATACTACTCAAACCCCAACACCCTCGCCCAACATTTGCAAGAATTTATAAACTCATATACTATGGCACAACTGGTCACCACACCCACAAGAGGGGAAAACATATTGGACCTGATCATCACCAACATGGGGACTCTATGTTCCACACCAGAGGTATACCCCTCATTGGTAAGGTCAGACCATACACTTATCTCACTGGACATCCATATCCCATCCCTACCCCCATCCTAGGTAATCTCGGTGAAGAACTTCTCAAAAGCAAATGTCACACTTCTCCAAACCGAGGTGGTATCCTTCAATGACCCTGGGACAGTGGTAAATACGGCTCAGACTGCTGAATCCTTTACAAACGCATTCTAGGGGCACCTACTGGAATGCATGGATCATAATAACAACCAAATAACAACAAGACTCAATCTTCCAAAGGCAGGGGACGTGACTGGTGGACTCCAGCCATAAATAAGCTATACAACAAAAGGAGGAGGCTACTACATGATAGAGTACAATCCCAAAAAGGGAAGACATCTCTGATCAGTACTAGCAAAAAGCTACGATCACTCATGAATTCATCTAAGGCCCGCTTCTAAAGCAAAATTGCACCAGACACTAAGGACAATCACAAGGCCTTCTTTAGTTATGTCAAGAACCTGGGTGGAAACTCCCAGATATGCTGTGAGTTACTGCATAATGACAAAACATACACTGAACCCACAGACATTGCCAACATCCTGGCAAACAGGTTCAGTGCAAATGTCTCCCCCAATCCCCCCTAAAGAGAAAATGTCCATCCCAACAGAGTGTAGCCTCCCTGACATCACAGATGAACAGGTGAGTGCTGCCCTCTCCAAAGCAGACAACACAACATCAATGGGACCGGACGGTGTCCCGGCCTGCGTCTTACACGAGCTTTATGACGAACGTAACCCTCACATTAAGTCACTGTTCAGTATCAGACTTACTACAGGATATGTACCCAAGGAATGGCGTACAGAAACAGTGGTCCTGCTCCACAGAGGTGGTGCCACAACGGACCCCAGACACTATCGCCCTATAAGCCTAACTAGCCTGTTCTGCAAAACTATGGAGCGTATCATCATGGAACTTATACACGCAGACATCGGGAACCTACAGACACTGGATCCTACCCAATTTGGCTTTGTTGTGGGCAGATGTTGCCTCTTGAACCTGGTCGACTTCTTTAAACAGTTACCAGGTCCATAGATGTAGGGAAGGTCATCTACACAGCCTACCTGGACCTCGCAAAACCCTTCAACACATTACCCCACTCGGGCATTATACATAAGCTCACCAGCTTCGATATCGACACATATGTTGCAAGATGGATTGCTAACTGGATCAGGGATAGCACCCATATGGTCAATACTGCAGGTGCCATGTCTGACTCTGCACCAGCTACACATGGTGTCCCACAAGGCTCAGTTCTAGGACCTCTCTTGTTCAGTATATATTTCTCTGACATACAGGCTAACACAGAAGGAATATGGCTGACCATGTTCGCAGATGACTGCAAACTGAGTGCCAAAATCAACTCTCCAGCTGCACAAGCATCCTCCAAAAGGGTCTCACAGAGATGGATAACTGGTGCCAGAGCCATGGCCTACAGCTAAATGCCATTAGATGCATAGTCATCCCCTTTGGGAATAACAACGTGCCCGCACATTACCACATAGGTGATAATACATTAAGTACGGTAGGAGTTATTAGGGATTTGGGGACACACATAGTTAGTACTCTCGCCTTTGACAATCATGTTGCCAAAGTGGTTAGACAGGCCTTCTATATAGCCCACCTTATCCCATAAAGTTTCACATCTAGATCAAGTGAGGTCATTGTGCCCCTATACTCATCAGGCCCCATGATTGGATACAATGCCCCATTTGGATGTACCTTACCCGACACCTGCAGCAACTGTAATGGCCACAAAAGTACCTCACCAAGTAGATCTAGGGACTCACACAGATGCCCTGTGCAGTTCAGCTAAAGTAACTCCAGCTCTACTCAGTCGCTTACCGCCTACTCGGATGTGATCTGTGCTTGTTGTTTAAAGCCATGTCCAACCCAGAATTAATGGACATGCTCCACCTCATGATATCCGAATCCCTTAGAGCTACACGCTCCAGGGACGTAAACCTCAGCACAGATATTAATAGGACATGCTGGAGGGACAGATTCTTATCCCAGAGGCTCCCCTCACTCTGGAATGAGATCCCAGTCTCACATAGGTAGAGCCCCGCACTGACCACCTACAGGAGACATCTTGACGAGTGGATGGGGGATCGTATGTTTACCCCTGGGATATCTTCTGGGTCCCTGCTAGACAGAGGCACAATAAACTAAATGTAAATTGGCTATCTTGTGTGACCTACTATTCACAGGCACAGTCTACTAATCTAACAGAGTTGCTAAAGCCAAACACACTCTGGCTAGGCTTATAAATGCCCTAGGGCAGATAGCCTAGTATCAACCTATGAACCTATGATAATGTTCGGGATGCACATTGTTTATTGATGATACTGATTGCAGGTTTTTTTATCTTCTTTGCTTTCCCACTTTCTATGAACAACCTAAGTATCTGCAGAACATATTTTATTATGACAGGGTTCCACTATATTATATATGTGTCTGTTGTCATATAACTGTGTGCACAAGGCAGATTGGTGAATAGTGAGAGGTTCCTGGGTTAACACATCCAACTGCCAG